>NC_053025.1:522150547-522320703 GCF_003073215.2 Triticum urartu
CATTAGAGATCTTGAGACGAGCCCATGGGTCCAGCCACAGAGCAGGTCGAGCCTTGTTCAGCCACAAGTGATCGCCAACGGTTTCTGGAGGGATCTTTTTAGGGTTTCCACGAAGCTCATCAACTTGTCCTTGTCCGATCCGGAGGAGAGAATCGCCCAGTTCCTCACCATGTTCCTGATCAACCTCAAGACCTGCGGAATGGAAATCCAGGAGGTGTTACTGAAAATCATAGCATTTCTATATTTTCAGAGGCACCAAAGGACAGCTGAGCTAACAGTGTTTAAAACTAAGCACTTTTTGGTAGCAATCCAGAATCTGGCGACAGATTCGAAGGATGAGCCAATCTGACTAGAGAAATATTCCTCAATGTGGGCCCAGAGATGTTTAGCAACTATACATTCAAAAAATAGGTGAGAACAAGACTCCTGTTCCAAGCAGTAAACACAATCAAGGGGTTTGATGATGTGTCTCTTCCTAAGGTTATCCCTAGTCATCAATTTGTTTTTGGAGAGAAGCTAGAGAAATACATGAATTTTAGGGGGGACTCTCAATTTCCAGACAAGCTTGTATGAGGATCAATCTACCTCTGTAAGAGGATCAGGAGTTAGCCGACTTCCTCTCTATGCTAGCCAAACAAGCTTGTATGAGGATCACTCTACCTCTATAAGAGAGAAGTTTTCCCCTCCACCCAGCAATCATTTTAATGATTTTATCCAGAAGGGGTTGGATATCCTCTCTCCTTAGTTTATCATAGTGGAGAAGGATACCTAGGTACTTAATGGGGAAGTTACTTTTATTATAGACTAGAATAGAGAGGAAGCCAGCTAACTCCTGATCATCCATGTTGATAGGGATGAGTTCACTTTTAGAGTAGTTGATTCTCATGCCTGAGACTTGTTCAAACCAGGTTAGAACAGTTTTCAGATTGCTAGCATGTGTGGAGTCATTGTCTAAGAAAAGGATGGTATCATCTGCATATTGAAGGCAGATGATGCCACCAGGGCAGACCTCAAGACAGAGCCCTGCAATCAAACTATGATCAACAGCTTTGCTCAGCATTTTAGTAAGAACGTCCACTACTAAATTAAACAAAAGCGGGGAGATGAGGTCACCTTGCCTAAGGCCTTTACCAGCAAAGAAAAAATCACTTTCACAGTTATTTAACTTGACCCCAATAGACCCCCCATGAGTAAGTTGCTGGATCCAACTCTCCTCTATGAAAGGCTTGGAAAAATCTAAGAGATCATTTTTCACCAAGTCCCAAAAATGCTGGTAAAACAAGAAGGGAATCCCATCAGGACCAGGAGCCCCATCAGGATAAGAGCTAAAAATGGCTTCCTTCACCTCTATCTCTGAAAAAGGAGCTTCTAACAGCTCATTTTCAGCAGGAGAGACTTTTTCAGAAGCAGAGAAAAAAATTTGTAGAGAGAACCCAGAAGGGTTTTCTTTCTTAAACAGGTCTTTGTAGAAGTCACTAGCCACTTTCAGCATCTCATCTACCTCAGTAACAGGGCCATTAGGGCCATCAAGGGAGTGAATGAGGGTTTTCCTCCTCCTCTGGTTAGCTACTGCATGGAAGTAAGCAGTATTTCTATCACCCTCCTTAATGTTCCTATCTCTAGACCTTTGTTTGGCTTTGATTTCTTCTTGAAGCCAAATTTTCTTGAGCTCTCCATGGACAAAGTTTAATCTATTAGTCTCAGCCTCAGAGAGGTCAGTGGTTTCTGCCTTAATATCTAGAGAATCAAACTCAAGGAGGAGAAGCCTTTTGTATCTTCTAAGATTAGCTTCCTCATTGGAGTTCCACCCTTTGGTAGTTCTTCTAAATCTCCTGATTTTGATCTGCCAATTTTCCAGGGGGCAGCTGCTCCCAGTAGGCTCATTCCAGATTTTCCTAACTAGCTCAGTAAAATCTTCTCTAAGCAACCACCACTTTTCAAATTTAAAACTATTGCTCTTTGGAGTTTGGTTAAGACCAGAGTCCCAGAGCAAAGGAGTGTGGTCACTACCACGTCTGGGCAGAGCTCTACAACTAGAAAGGGGAAAAACTATCTAATTCTGTGTCACAGAAAATTCTGTCAATGGTGGACATAATCCTGGAGCAGCACTTCCAACATATCTAGGAGAACTGTGGGTTTTCCTTCTGACAGGGAAATTCTCAACTTTATGGGTAACCATTTTGCAGATAAAACAACTCTTGGGCTTGACACATTTATCCAAATGATGCCCTGGTTCCCCACAGTTGTAGCAGATCACCTCAGAGTATGCCATAAGGCCCAAAGCAGGGGCAGGAGCAGTTTTCTGGATGTCCTATCTCTTCTTTTGCTGATTCTTGCCTTGATATTTCCCACTGATCTGAGAGTCAGAACCACCAGTAGATTGATCTTGGGCAATTACAGGAGTCTGCCCAGATTACGCCCCCATTTGGGGCGGAGGTGGGCCGTACCACTGCCCAACCGGCGCTCCCCCCCATTGTGATAGGGGAAATTCATCGGAGTTCCTGGTTCCTTCTCATCCTCTAGCCAGATGTTGTCTCTCAGGAAGCAGAAATAACCACCAGACAACTCAATTGAAGCAGATTGCAAGCCTAATTTCAATCTTCTGCAGGTTTGGGGGAGAGGTAAGGTAGGGGATCCACCTGCTCCGGCTCCGGTGGCGTGCTGGTGGGCAGGAGTCCAGTCAACCATTCCCATCTCGCAGCATGGCGTGGATCTCTTGAATTCACTTCTCCTTTTGCCCATCGAACGAACGCAATCGGCGGCTCACTGGGGTGGGGCATCATGTGCTTCTCCGAGAAATCTCCTTCGAAGTAGATCCGCAGGGCTAGATTCAGCAACTCCCAATCCATATGATCCTTGCACGTCCGAGCATACCTGTGCGAGTGAGAGAACGGATTCGGTCCCTCCTTGGCTTCCTCCCTCGCAGCTTCCTCCTCTGCTTCCCTCCATTCGCGCGTGCACTGGGTCCAGGAGAGAGCGTCGTCGCGGATCCGCATCGCCAGCTCCCTCCATCTCCTCCCTCGAGTCTCCCGCAGCACCACCGGGGCGACGGAGTCGAGCGGCTGGAGCATCCGCGGGAAGGCTTTGTAGACATGTGGGAGATGCATCTTGTACATCTGCCTGTCTTCCAGCCATTCCCCCGTGGATATGACCGGCGACTCCATGGGGCGCGCGAGCGGACTTGCTGAGGGGGGCAGGCGCGCCCGGAGACAGGAGGCGGGGGTGGCGGCGAGATCTATGGCGGCGGCGAGGGTGGAGGTGGTGTCGGGGGCGAAGGGGATCGCGGGAGCGGTCATCTATTTGCCAATTATGTAAACTAAACAGTCAACATATAAAATAAATTTAAATATATACAATATAGTTAGAAGGGAAACATAAGTTGGACCTGGCGTTCCTATTCTTATATAAAAATAGAACAGACCTCTGCGTTTTCTTCAAAAAAATACATAAATTGGGCTGCCAAAAATAAAACCTCGGATGGGAGGTCCATAGGCCGGTCGATACATGACGACCCTAAGAAAATACAAACAGGCCTATGGACCTCCCATCCGAGGACGTGGGTTGCGCATGTTAAAAATGAAAGCCTAGATGGGGCAGCCCAAAACCACGTCCAACACTTGCCAAAACTTCGTCCCTCATTTTCTGTGTGTTTCGCACACTCGACATTGTGTGGGCATTTTGACTGTGCATCATATGAAGATGTGCTATGCATGAATGTTGATCAGCATGATGTTAACTGGCTAGTAGTTCCATTTTCGACCATGAATAAAACTTCCAACATGATGTTAACCCTGTTTGAAAAGGCCGTGTTAATATAAATTCTCTGCCTCTGAAAGTTGCAGTTTCTTATCTGAAACTGAACTTGCAGTTTCTTCTCTGAGAATCACATTGTCTGCACTTTTATACTACTATGAAACTACATTTTTTAAGTGTTAAAAATAGATATCTAGAATTCATAAAATACTTCATATTCTCAATACTGCAAATCTGAAATTCAAAAGACATTCATATCTGAAAGTACTCTCAAAATACACAACACAAAACACAATTCACAACCTGCAAATACTGACAACCCTAAGCTCCTCCTGACAATTCACAACCTGCCCGACTATTGGGCTGGGGGGCAGCCCCCTCCTATTCCTTGGCGGCGGACAGCCGCCCCGTGAGACGATGTGAACGGCGAGGGAGACGATGGCTGGGAAGCGTCGTCGGGCCAACTGCTTTTCTCCTCTTGCAGTTGGGTTCGGTCGACGAAGACTCCACCGGCTCGCTCTGGCAGGACACCCTCACAAACGGCACCCTGTAGATGCTCGATCCTTCAATCTCTGGTGGATGCTCCATCTGGGATCGATACTCCCACCACCGCTCCCTCACGATCGGATTCGGTGAATCTGTTTGCTCCATGGCCCAGAGGAGCAGCTCTATGTACTCCGGCGCGACTCCCTCTGGGAGTATCGCCGCCTTTTCGCTCTGTTGCAGATATTTGGCCATGGATGTCGCCGTCGCCGCTAGTTGGTCCTTGTTGTCAAACCAAGACTGTATCTCCAACATCCTAGCTAGCTTCACAGGGTCGCCGTCTGCGATCCTCACGTATCGGTTGTACTCCTCCATCGATCTACTTCTCCACAGCACCTTCACTCGCCGGCGGTGGTTTTTGAATGGAAGAGGATAGGCGCAGCGCTGGTTTTGGATTAGAACGGGAGAGGAGCGACGCTAGTTTTGGACTGGAACAGGAGAGGAGGGGCGGTGGTTTTGAAATGGAAGAGGAGAGGAGCGGCGCTGCATTTAGATTGGAATAGGAGAGGAGTGGCGGTGGTTTAAGAGGAGAAGAGCGGAAAAGCGGCGCTGGTCTTGGAAGTATTTTTTTGTTGTTTCGTGTATTTTGGGTCAAAGTTTGACCACGTACTGTATTTGACAAGCAAAATGTGAATGCATGTCACCAAATTGATTTTGATTTTGATCCAATCAGAGCGCGCCAGCCCTCTCGTCCAATCCTAAATCGCTGCCGCGCGCTCCTCTCCCTCTTCTCCATTGCAAAACCACCTCCTCTCCTCTCCATCATCTCCATTCCAAAACCACCGTCTCGCCTCTCCCTCTTCTCTATTGCAAGACCACCGTCTTTCCTCCGTTTTCTAGAAGCTTTCCTACATGGCGCGGGCGCAATCCATGGATACAAAATTAGTATACTATATACTATTTAAAAGTCGAGGGCGGGGCTTTTCCTGCGCGGTAGGCGGCGGGGTAGTTCCGCCTAGTCGGTTCTACAGAGACGTGAGAAGACGAGGGAGTAGGCTGCTGCAAACGTAGGGCTGTGTGATTTGACAGCGAGTTACTGCTGGACAGGTGGGGCCCCGTGATTTGACTTGCCATTATCATTTTAACTGCGGCGCTGCAACTAGCGTGAGTCTCCCAGATTCCTGACCACCTCCATACAGGTGCCTCTCCCAATGGTCCACCATGTAGTAGAGGCTGGCTCTTGCATGAGAGCCCACTTCTCCATTTTTTCCTTGCCTCTCTTTCCTCCACATATACAAAAATGCCATGTAAAGCGCACTATTGTACTTACTTTTACTTGCTCCTACAGGTGCTTAAGCTTGCCACATAAGCATAAAGTCTGATGTGGCAAGTTAATCAAGAAGAGAGAGACTAGTTTGGTGACCCAAGGAAGAAACGGTGCTAAGCGTGTGTACCTAGGTGAAAAGACAATTTTGAGTCTATAGCTAATTAAATGAAGCAAACTTAGCAACACCATTTCATTGGAAGAGGTCACTCCTTGGCAAATGCAATAAATACACGCGCTTAGCACCGTTTCTTCCTTGAGTATGAAGAAAGAGATAGAGAGGAGTAAAAAAATACACTTATAGCCAACCTTGTTGTAGTATGAGTGACTAAGTGATGACTATGTATGACATGCCAACATCAGATAGCCTAACGCACCGTGTTAAATCTCCAAGGGCGCGACCGCGCGAGCGACGCGACGGTCGTGGTAGGCGCGACCATGATACGGGCTGCTGGCAGCCCTTGGATCTGAGATCAAACGATCGCATGCTAAGTTGCTGAAAATTTGCAGAATAACCCTCCAGGATAGGATATTCACGCATAGGTCTAGAATCACGCCATGCAACCGTTCGACCTTAGATCCAAGGGCTCTCGGAAGCCCGTATCATGGGAGAATGGAAAGCCACTACCCTGCCGTTCGCACACTGGCAGTTCGCTCCTACTCGTCCCTGCACGTCCTTCAATACTACGGCGGTTCGCTCCTAGTCGTCCCATCCATTCACATTACGGCAGTTCCACTAATCCTAACCCTCCTCCCAAATCCATGGCGTCCCAAATCTCCATGATCGGCGGTGAGTACAAGGTTAGAACCATCACCGGCGATGAGTTCGACGTCATCTACACCCGTTCTTCCGCGACGGTGAAAGGATGCCTTTCTCGCTTCAGACGCATGTTCGAAGACTCAGATGATGAGTGGGTCGCTGGGCTAGATGTTGAGTACACCATAGTCCTGGGACGAGAGAAGGATCTAAAGGACGAAGAGAGGAAGAAGCCCGCCGTGATCCAAGTTTGCGTGCATGACTTATGCTTGGTCTACCACATATGCCATGCCGACGTTGAGTGCCAGGATTTTAAGGACTTCCTCGAGAGCAACCTAGTCAAATTCGTTACTGTAGACTTTGGTAATGACAAAGATGTCCTGCATCGGATAGGCCTCGTTGTAGGCAACACCTTCGACCTCTAGAAGAATCGGCTGGTGTCCGCTCGTCAGCCTTCAATGCTGACCCTGGCAGGAGCCATGGTTCATCCTTCGTACGCTAAACTGGAGAAACCTCTATACACGTTTCATCGTCATGCATGGCAGCAGAATGTACTAGATATAGACCACATTCACTATGCTGCAATGGATGGCTACCTTTGCTTCAATATCTACAAGGGTTGGATGAAGAGCAACAGCCAAGTGTGCGGTTCAAGCAAAGAAGTATCGGCCTAGAGGAAGAGGGACAAGGACGAAGTCGAGGACGTGGACGAGGACTCCGAGTAAGGTGGCAGTGTCGTTGCTCATGGTGGTTCTAATGCAGTGTCTACCGGAATAGTTGCAAAGTTTAATTTCAGGTGTGCTTAATTTAATTTGAGGGGTGTGTTGTGCTGAGCCCCCAGCAGAACTATGTTATGTTTCTTCTCGTTACTTTAACTCTTCAGTATGTACATACTAGTATTTCTTACATTTCATCTTTTAGTTGGTATATTACTACCACTCGTTTCTTCACATTATATACGTACAATATATATGGCCAACATCATATAGCCAGCAGTTTAGTTGTCAAAGAATTTCAGGGTGCTTAGTTTTGTCGAATTCCAGGATGCTTAGAGGGTGCTTGGATCCAAGGGACTTATTTTAGTCTGACTAATAGTCTCTTTAAGAGGCTAAAGTTCCAAGCACCCCTGACTAAAGAGGGGCTAAAACTAGTCTTGAGACTAAAAAATTTTAGTCAGGGGTACCTCTACTAAAATGTGGATTAGTCCTCTCTCTACTCATTTAACTCCTCTCCTTTAACACAGGCGAGTTCTGGTGTAACGCCCGGGTAATCAAGCTACAGTAATCCAACGATAATCATGCCACGTCACCCCGGTTACTATTGATAATCTACCGTTAGGCCAAAACCGAGTCAAATTCAAACATTAAAATAAAGTTAAATTATAAAAGTTTCAAAATGTTAAACTAAAATGTTCGGAGTGTGCAGTTAAATGCCAGGGTAATTATAATGAAGCAAACACATTTTTATAAAATGCCTAAATAATTTAACTTGATTTAAAACATAAGAGGAAATAAAGAAAAGGAAAACAGAAAACAAACCAAAAAATAAAAATAAAAGGACCCCCCCCCACTGGGCCAGACGGCCCAGCCGGCCAGGCCACCAACCGGCCCACCTGGGCAAAGGCCCAGCCGGCCCCCCCCCCCACGCCTCCCTTATCCCCCCCCACGACCGAACCCTAGCACGATCCCCATTCCCCCCTCGCACTCCTCTCTCTCCCTCCTCTGCCCGATCTAGATCGGGGCGAACCCCCCCGATCCCATCGGCCCGACGCCGCCGTCGATCCCCGTCGCCCCGCCGCCGTTCACCATCGCCACCGCCGCCCACTCCCTCTTCCCCTCCCGATCCAGAACCCCACTCCCCTCGATCCTTCCCCCCTGGATCTGGATCGGGAACTCCCGATCCCCTCGCCCCCGCACGACGACCGCGGCGCCCGGCGCCCCGCTACCTACCCCGCCGCCCCGGCAACGCAAGGCGCTCGCTGGACCTCGTCGGCGCCGTCCCATCGTCTCTTCCCCGCCGGACCCCCCCTCGAGCTACGACGCCGCCATCACGACGCCGCCTTGCCGGAACACGCCCTCGCCGGACCGCTCCGCCGTCGTCCACGACCTCCTCCTCGTCCCCCGTTGCCACTGGCCCTACGACCTCGCCGTGAGCACCGCTCCTTCTCCTCTTCCCCGCTTCGCCACACACGCATCGGCCGGCCGCGCCGCTGGCCTCCCACCGCCACTGCCGCTCGCCCGCTGGTGCCTCACTGCGCGCGCGTCGCGCCATCCGTGCCTCGCGCGTGGCCGCCTCTGCTCCCCGTCGACGCGCCGCCGCCCGTGCCGTTCGCTGCTTCAGCCCTGCCGCAGCCTGCGCCCGCGCCATCGCCCCGCCGTGCCTGGCCGTCCGCCGCTGCTTCCGGCGGCTCCGGCGAGCCACCCCCGCGCGCATCGCCGCCTCTGGCCGGGCCTCTAGCGCCCTGCGTGCATGCCACCGCGCCTCCCTTCGCTCCGCCGGCCTCGCCGTACCGCCCCGCTCCGGCCACGGTCGCCGGCGATGGGTCACGCGCCGGCCCCCTTCCCCGCTGGCCACATCGCCCTGTTGGGTGGGCTGTCGCCCGCCTCCGCGCTGCGCTGAGAACCACTACCCGTATGCCCGTTAAGGGCCTTGGTCCTATGACAAGTGGGGCACACCCCCAGAACGTTAAAAAAAATATATAAAATAAATAAAACAATAATTAAAATAAATAAATTTAATTAATCAATTAATTAACTAAATTAATTAATTAAGTTAATTAACCTTAATTAATTAATCTAATTAACTTGTTAGCTTAATTAAACAGTAATTAGTTTAACTAAACCCTAATTAACCTAACAGTGTATGACAGGTGGGTCCCACTGGACCCACGCGTCAGTTTGACCCAGTCAACCCCCGTTAACTGCTAATGTCATCATGACATCATGATGATGTCATAAATCTATTTTGAATTAATTAAATAATTAATTAAATTTTAGAAATTAATAAAATCTTTAGAAAATCATATCTTTTAATCCGTAACTCGGATTAAATTATTTTCAACATGAAAGTTGCTCAGAACGACGAGACGAATTCGGATACGCAACCCGTTTATCCGCCATGCATCCCTAGCATAGCAAACACGCAACTTTCCTCCTTCGGTTCGTCTGTCCGAAAACGCAAAACACCGGGAATACCTTCCCGGATGTTTTCCCCCTTCACCGGTACAACCTCGTACCGCGTTAGGGCACCCCTAGCACCGATACTTGTCATGTCATGCATCGTCATGCTTTTGTTTGCATTATATTTATTGTTTCTTCCCCCTCTTCTCTCGCTAGACACCGAGACCGACGCCGCTGCTACCCAGTACGACTACGGTGTTGACGACCCCTCTCTCTTGCCAGAGCAACCAGGCAAGCCCCCCCTTTGATCACCAGATATCGCCTACTCTTCTCTATACTGCTTGCATTAGAGTAGTGTAGCATGTTACTGCTTCCCGTTAATCCTATACTGATGCATAGCCTGTCCTTGCTACTACTGTTGTTACCTTACCTGCAATCCTAATGCTTAGTATAGGATGTTAGTTTTTCATCAGTGGCCCTACATCCTTGTCCGTCTGCCATGCTATACTATCGGGCCGTGATCACTCGGGAGTTGATCACGGGTATATACTATATACTTTATACATGATACATGTGGTGACTAAAGACGGGTCGGCTTGAGGAGCACCCGCGAGTGGATCTTTGAGGCGGAGCGGCAGGACAGGTTCCTACCACCTAGGAGAGAGGTGGGCCTGGCCCTGGTCGGCGTTCGCGGATACTTAACACGCTTAACGAGATCTGGGTATTTGATCTGAGTCTGGCCATTTGGTCTATACGCACTAACCATCTACGCGGGAGTAGTTATGGGTATCCCGGCGTCGTGGAATTAGCCGAAGCCTTCGTGACGTCAGCGACTGAGTGGCGCGCGCCGGATTGGAACGTAAGCCTGCTCTTGTATTAAGGGGGCTAGTTCTGCTTCCGGCCGCGTACGCAACGTGCAGGTGTGCTAAGGGCGATGGGCCCAGACCCCTGTGCGCTTAGGTTTAGAACGGCGTGCTGACCTCTCTGTTGTGCCTAGGTGGGGCTGCGATGTGTTGATCTTCCGAGGCCGGGCATGACCCAGGAAAGTGTGTCCGGCCAAATGGGATCGAGCGTGTTGGGGTATGTGGTGCACCCCTGCAGGGAAGTTAACCTATTCGAATAGCCGTGATCTTCGGTAACAGGACGACTTGGAGTTGTACCTTGACCTTATGACAACTAGAACCGGGTACTAAATAAAACACACCCTTCCAAGTGCCAGATACAACCGGTGATCGCTCTCTCACAGGGCGACGAGGGGAGGATCATCGGTTAGGATTATGCTATGCGATGCTACTTGGAGGTCTTCAGTCTACTCTCTTCTACATGCTGCAAGACGGAGGCTGTCAGAAGCGTAGTCTTCGAAAGGACTAGCAATCCCCCTCTTATTCTGGCATTCTGCAGTTCAGTCCACAAATGATAGCCTTATTCCAGTTGATACCAATGCATACATATGTAGTGTAGCTCCTTGCTTGCGAGTACTTTGGATGAGTACTCACGGTTGCTTTCTCCCTCTTTTCCCCCTATCCCTTCTACCTGGTTGTCGCAACCAGATGTTGGAGCCCAGGAGCCAGACGCCACCTTCGATGACGACTCCTACTACACCGGAGGTGCCTACTACTACGTGATGCCTGCTGACGACGACCAGGAGTAGTTAGGAGGATCCCAGGTAGGAGGCCTTCGCCTCTTTCGATCTGTATCCCAGTTTGTGCTAGCCTTCTTAAGGCAAACTTGTTTAACTTATGTCTGTACTCAGATATTGTTGCTTCCGCTGACTCGTCTATGATCGAGCTCTTGTATTCGAGCCCTCGAGGCCCCTGGCTTGTAATATGATGCTTGTATGACTTTTTTTTGTAGAGTTGCGTTGTGATATCTTCTCGTGAGTCCTTGATCTTGATCGTACACATTTGCGTGCATGATTAGTGTACGGTTGAATCGGGGGCGTCACATCTGGATTGGAGGGTTTGGAGGATAATAAATGCTCATTAACTTGATTTTAGCCTTTTTAGTATTTGGATCCAAGCATGGGTGAGGCTAGCATGTTTTAGTCCCACTACTTTTAGTCATGGGACTAAAATGTATCCAAGCACCCTCTTAGTTTTATTTGAGGGGTGGGTTGTGCTGGACACCATTATTGTGATTAGCCTTTTTAATAGTACTATATGCATAATTTGGCGATGAGCTCTCTCTATATGTACCACCTTTTTTTAATTTCAAGTTTTGCTCCATGGCGCAATCCATCGATACTACTGTTGTACAAAAGTATACATTTTTTAAAAGGCTAGAGGGCGGGGTAGTCTACCTTGGTCGGTTTCACGAGAGGCAAGGGCCTTTGTGATTTGACGGCTCATTACTGTTGGAAGGCGGGGCCTTGTGATTTGACTACTCATATAAATGCGCCGACGACCTGATCGAGGAGGAGCAAAGAACCGTGCGGTATACTCAAGTTTTCCACTGGAGTAGTACTGCGATGGAGGAGCACGAAACACGACAGCCCAGTGCCATATGGCGATAAAAAATGATCTAATTTGCTAGTCATCTCATTGTTAGCATTGTTCTATTCATTCCCTCAAAAAAACATTGTTCTATTCATGCCTCACGGAGAACGTGACACGTGCGGTGAAACACCCGAAGCAAAAGATGAAACACAGGAGCAAAAGAAGAAGGAAGATTATCACCCCAAATGATCTAATTCGTCGCGGAGTCGTAACTGCTTCTTCATCGCCTCCACGACCTCCATCTCCTTGCGCGTCTCCTTCGCCATCTTCATCATTGTGTCCATGATGCGGCATTTCTCGACGCGAGCCTTCATCATCTGTTCCACGGCCATATTACGTACCTTGACAGCAGCCGGGTGCTCGATGCGGAGCTTCGCCAACTCTTCCTTCTGTTCCATGGCGAGGGCCTGCAGCATCTTCATCGAGGAACTACTATTCTCATGTAGCTTCTTCCAGCCGGCGTTCTTCTCCTTCAACAGGTCGATCTCGTGGCAGAGCTTCGCATTGTCCTCCCGAAGTCGCAGGATTTCGCCGGTCGCCTTCTTCTCCGAGGCAATGCTCTTCTTCAGCAGCATCACCAAGCCGGCGGTCAACTCCCCCTGCTGATTGAGCTCAGCGGGCATGTCATCGAGGCTCTCCTTTAGCAAATCCATCAAGCCTTGGATGAACTCCTGCTTATTGAGCTGATCGGGCATGCCGTCGAGGGATAACGACTCCAGCTCCGCCGGCTCGGCATGTTCGCCTCTGCGGCTAGGGCGCTCCTGGGAGCCATCGCCTTCCCGTGAGAGATCTTTCTAGGTCTCTGCGTGGCGGCAAGCCCTCTTTTTTTCCGCAGCCTTGGTTGCCGCTCCTTGTTACGAGTAGTTCTCGACCTAGAGCTCTGCTCACCGGCCATGGCAACGACGGACCAAGAAGAAGCACTTATGAGGAGGAAAGGTAGAGTGATTTTCGGTTAGGTAGTTCCCCTTTTTATAACCTAATACTAGCACTAGTACTAATACCTGCATAGTGGGAACACGTTCAGATTTGGTACGTACTACTAGTAGGTGTGAGCAGGCTTTCGGATGTGATGGGAACAAGGTAAAGATTAATTGATGGTTTTGGTTTCGAGGCCCGAAACGGCTCCCGATGAGTTTAGCGGAACATAAATTTCAAGTACTACTACACTCCTCAAATGCATAAATATTATGTTACTATCAAAAATTGGCACAAAATACGAAGGAGACCAATGGAAGTACTACTAGCAACCCACGATTTAACTACTCGCATGCGTGCAGTGGAGTAATAATGTCTTTCTTCCGCCCTCACGTCCACTCAATTTGCATGCGCTGTATTAATTAACCATCAATGAAGTGAACGACTTTACACGCGTCAAATTATCACATGGGGTGGATCTTGGTACAAAATTGCGTCCGCCCGTGTACCCGCGTGTGCGTGCGAGGAATGAGTGTGTGCATGGCGTGCGTGCACATCTTCGCTTCGTGCATGTACCGTCAGTATGGCTCAGGGAGGACGAGTACATTCTTATGGAACCAGCAGCACGTCACTGTGATCAATCCACGCAAGGAGGTCGCGACAACGCCTACACATGTGCCACGTGGCTTCATGAACTATAAGAGAGACACTGTGTAGCGTGCCATTGGTATTCTAATTTACGTGTTTTGCACATACTCGAAGTACTAGTAAGGTACACATGCATTGCACGCATCAGATTTTGCAACCAAATTATGAATAAATACCACACTATAGCATGTAAGCTCTGAGTCATATATGCCTGATGTAGCCCTTCGTTTAATTCTTATAGTTCATCTCATTCAAAATCAATTAGTTTTTATAAAAAATCTAAGAACGCGGGAATAGGAAAAACATGGGATTATAGTAGAATGTCGTCTTGAATCCTACAGGATTGTACGAGTGTTTGATTGTGCATAGAAAAAATGCAGAATTCTTTCAAAGAGGTTTGAGTGGATGGGATGTTTCCTATGAAATCTAGTGCAAATGAAACATATGGAAAAATTCCTATGGTTTACAATCCTACGAATCAAACAACCAAGATAGGAAAAATTCCTAATGATTAGAAACCTCCAAAATTCCTTTGATAATCCTTTGAATCAAAGAAGCCCTTAATCTATTTTATGATTCATGTAATTGTGCATTGTAAAGCATAAAGTAAAAACAAATAATGGCAATTCAACTAGAAAAAAGTTTGGGCAGTTATGATACGGAAGATTCTAGAACAAAAGAGAACCACTATTGTTTTGAGGTTTGTGCATTATGCTTAAGTTCAACCATGGAGTCTGCTAGATTGTACATGTGGCAAAATCCGGTGGGGGATAGAAGATGGTGCGAGGGGCCGAGTGGCGGGAGACTATGAAGGAATGCACAAGTGCGAGATCGATATTTAGAGAGAGAGGGTGAACACGTGCGCTGATGCGCGCAGTGGCGGAGTCATGAAAAATAAATGAGCTAGGGGGCCAAGCATTGCTAATCCTTTACGGGGAGGGTCAATTCATGAACTTAAACCATTTTTAGTAGCAATTGTCTAATGATCACATTCATATTAGCCTTGATATATAGTGATGTTAGGGGGAGGGGGCAGGGCCCTTACTACCCCCTGTCTTCGCCATTGTGCACCCGTCTGAGAGATGAAGCGGAAGGCATGGATGATGAGAGGGGGACGTTGGATACATAATTAATGTGGGTGTATTAGCTATATATGTTAATCCTATATAGAGAGGTATAGATTGATCGATGTCGACGTGGGAAAGAGGGTGAGACCTCAGTGGATATATCGATTGATCGGTTTGTGTGGAAAACTATGAAAGACCTAGCTATATACACGCATACATAGAGGAACATCGATCGTTGCACATGCACGCGTGAGAGATAAAGAATGCCCGATATGATGGAGAGGGGGATGTGTGTTGGTGTGTGCCTTCATGGGAGACCGACCTGAAGAAAAAGATTGCATGCATGCGATGGATAATGTCGACTGGTAGTGTGTGTGCATGCATGCATGAGAGAAGGTTAGTGGTACAATTATAAAGAGAAGACTATTGTGTGGGTGTAAAAGAATAGCTGAATAGATGAGGTCACAATCAATGTAAAGTTGAATTCAAATATTTGAATAAGAGATCCTGATGTTTGAAACCCATGCATGCATGAATATAACGGAGATCTGCGCGGTGTGGTTTGGAAACGAGCATGTTGTAATGTATACACATTGAACAAGGTTAGACTGATTTGAATTTGAGATACCGATGGCAGACATCATTTGGGCACGTCGCATCCGTGCATAGACACACTATTCTAACTGGAGATGATGGGCGGCTTTTGCATCACATATCTATATCTATACCCCTATATATATACTAGTGAAGGAAATATGCCCTAGAGGCAATAATAATGTTATTATTTTATTTCCTTATATCATGATAAATGTTTATTATTCATGCTAGAATTGTATTATCCGGAAACATAATACTTGTGTGAATACATAGACAAACTAAACGTCACTAGTATGCCTCTACTTGACTAGCTCATTAATCAAAGATGGTTATGTTTCCTAACCATAGACATGTGTTGTCATTTGATTAACGGGATCACATTATTAGGAGAATGATGTGATTGACATGACCCATTCCATTAGCTTAGCACCCGATCGTTTAGTATGTTGCTATTGCTTTCTTCATGACTTATACATGTTCCTATGACTATGAGATTATGCAACTCCCGTTTGCCGGAGGAACACTTTGTGTGCTACCAAACGTCACAACGTAACTGGGTGATTATAAAGGAGCTCTACAGGTGTCTCCAAAGGTAAATGTTGGGTTGGCGTATTTCGAGGTTAGGATTTGTCACTCCGATTGTCGGAGAGGTATCTCTAGGCCCTCTCGGTAATGCACATCACATAAGCCTTGCAAGCATTGCAACTAATGAGTTAGTTGCGAGATGATGTATTACGAAACGAGTAAAGAGACTTGCCGGTAACGAGATTGAACTAGGTATTGAGATACCGACGATCGAATCTCGGGCAAGTAACATACCGATGACAAAGGGAACAAACGTATGTTGTTATGCGGTCTGACCGATAAAGATCTTCGTAGAATATGTAGGAGCCAATATGAGCATCCAGGTTCCGCTATTGGTTATTGACCGGAGACATGTCTCGGTCATGTCTACATTGTTCTCGAACCCGTAGGGTCCTCACGCTTAAGGTTTCGATGACAGTTATATGAGTTTATGAGTTTTTGATGTACCGAAGTTAGTTCGGAATCCCGGATGTGATCATGGACATGACGAGGAGTCTCAAAATGGTCGAGACATAAAGATTGATATATTGGATGGCTATATTCGGACACCGGAAGTGTTCCGGGTAATTTCAGAGAAAACAGGAGAGTCGGAGGGTTACCGGAAACCCCCCCCCCCCGGGAGAAGTAATGGGCCATATGGGCCTTAGTGGAGAGAGAGAGGGGCAGCCAGGGTGGGCCGCGCGCCTCCTCCCCCCTGGTCCGAATTGGACTAGGAGAGGGGGGGCGGCGCCCCCCTTTCCTTCTCCCTCCCCACTTCCTTCCCCCTCCTAGTAGGAGTCCTACTCCTACTAGGAGGAGGACTCCTCCTTGGCGCGCCTATAGGGACGGCCGGCCTCCTCCCCTTGCTCCTTTATATACGGGGGCAGGGGGCACCCCTAGACACACAAGTTGATCCACGTGATCATTTTCTTAGCCGTGTGCGGTGCCCCCTTCCACCATAATCCTTGATAATATTGTAGTGGTGCTTAGGCGAAGCCCTGCGACAGTTGAACATCAAGATCGTCATCACACCGTCGTGCTGACGGAACTCTTCCCTGAAACTTTGCTGGATCGGAGTCCGGGGATCGTCATCGAGCTGAACGTGTGCTAGAACTCGGAGCTGCCGTACGTTCGGTGCTTGGATCGGTTGGATCGGGAAGACGTACGACTACTTCCTCTACGTTGTGTCAACACTTCCGTTGCCGGTCTACGAGGGTACGTAGACAACACTCTCCCCTCTCGTTGGTATGCATCACCATGATCTTGTGTGTGCGTAGGATTTTTTTGAAATTACTACGTTCCCCAACAGTGGTATCAGATCCTAGGTTTTATGTGTTGATGTTATATGCACGAGTAGAACACAAGTGAGTTGTGGGCGATATAAGTCATACTGCTTACCAGCATGTCATACTTTGGTTCGGCGGTATTGTTGGACGAAGCGGCCCGGACCGACATTACGCGTACGCTTACGCGAGACCGGTTCTCCCGACGTGCTTTGCACAAAGGTGGCTAGCGGGTGTCAGTTTCTCCAACTTTAGTTGAACCGAGTGTGGCTACGCCCGGTCCTTGTGAAGGTTAAAACAGCACCAACTTGACAAACTATCGTTGTGGTTTTGATGCGTAGGTAAGATTGGTTCTTGCTTAAAAGCCCGTAGCAGCCACGTAAAACTTGCAACAACAAAGTAGAGGACGTCTAACTTGTTTTTGCAGGGCATGTTGTGATGAGATATGGTCAAGACATGATGCTAAATTTTTATTGTATGAGATGATCATGTTTTGTAACCAAGTTATCGGCAACTGGCAGGAGCCATATGGTTGTCGCTTTATTGTATGCAATGCAATTGCGCTGTACTACTTTACTTTATCACCAAGCGGTAGCGATAGTCGTGGAAGCATAAGATTGGCGAGACAACAACGATGCTACGATGATGATCAAGGTGTCGCGCCGGGGACGATTGTGATCACGACGGTGCTTCGAAGATGGAGATCATAAGCACAAGATGATGATGGCCATATCATATCACTTATATTGATTGCATGTGATGTTTATCTTTTATGCATCTTATCTTGCTTTGTTTGACGGTAGCATTTTAAGATGATCTCTCACTAATTATCAAGAAGTGTTCTCCCTGAGAATGCACCGTTGCGAAAGTTCTTCGTGCTGAGACACCACATGATGATCGGGTGTGATAGGCTCTACGTTCCAATACAACGGGTGCAAAATAGTTGCACACGCGGAATACTCAGGTTATACTTGACGAGCCAAGCATATACAGATATGGCCTCGGAACACGGAGACCGAAAGGTCGAGCGTGAATCATATAGTAGATATGATCAACATAGTGATGTTCACCAATGAAACTACTCCATCTCACATGATGATCGGACATGGTTTAGTTGATTTGGATCACGTAATCACTTAGAGGATTAGAGGGATGTCTATCTAAGTGGGAGTTCTTTAGTAATATGATTAATTGAACCTAAATTTATCATGAACTTAGTACCTGATAGTATCTTGCTTGTTTATGTTTGATTGTAGATAGATGGCCCGTGATATTGTTCCGTTGAATTTTAATGCATTCCTTGAGAAAGAAAAGTTGAAAGATGATGGTAGGAATTACATGGACTGGGTCCGTAACTTGAGGATTATCCTCATTGCTGCACAGAAGAATTACGTCCTGGAAGCACCGCTGGGTGCCAGGCCTGCTGCTGGAGCAACACCAGATGTTATGAACGTCTGGCAGAGCAAAGCTGATGACTACCCGATAGTTCAGTGTGCCATGCTTTACGGCTTAGAATCGGGACTTCAACGACGTTTTGAACGTCATGGAGCATATGAGATGTTCCAGGAGTTGAAGTTAATATTTCAAGCAAATGCCCGGATTGAGAGATATGAAGTCTCCAATAAGTTCTATAGCTGCAAGATGGAGGAGAACAGTTCTGTCAGTGAGCATATACTCAAAATGTCTGGGTATAATAATCACCTGATTCAATTGGGAGTTAATCTTCCAGATGATTGCGTCATTGACAAAATTCTCCAATCACTGCCACCAAGCTACAAGAGCTTCGTGATGAACTATAATATGCAAGGGATGAATAAGACTATTCCCGAGCTCTTCGCAATGCTGAAAGCTGCGGAGGTAGAAATCAAGAAGGAGCATCAAGTGTTGATGGTCAACAAGACCACTAATTTCAAGAAAAAGGGCAAAGGAAAGAAGAAGGGGAACTTCAAAAAGAACAGCAAGCAAGTTGCTACTCAAGAGAAGAAACCCAAACCTAGACCTAAGCCTGAAACTGAGTGCTTCTACTGCAAGCAGAATGGTCACTGGAAGCGGAACTGCCCCAAGTATTTGGCGGATAAGAAGGATGGCAAGGTGAACAAAGGTATATGTGATATACATGTTATTGATGTGTACCTTACTAATGCTCGCAGTAGCACCTGGGTATTTGATACTGGTTCTGTTGCTAACATTTGCAACTCGAAACAGGGACTACGGATTAAGCGAAGATTGGCTAAGGACGAGGTGACGATGCGCGTGGGAAATGGTTCCAAAGTCGATGTGATCGCGGTCGGCACGCTACCTCTACATCTACCTTCGGGATTACTATTAGACCTAAATAATTGTTATTTGGTGCCAGCGATAAGCATGAACATTATATCTGGATCTTGTTTAATGTGAGACGGTTATTCATTTAAATCATAGAATAATGGTTGTTCTATTTATATGAGTAATATCTTTTATGGTCATGCACCCTTAAAGAGTGGTCTATTCTTATTAAATCTCGATAGTAGTGACACACATATTCATAATGTTGAAGCCAAAAGATGCAGAGTTGATAATGATAGTGCCTTATTTGTGGCACTGCCGTTTGGGTCATATCGGTGTAAAGCGCATGAAGAAACTCCATACTGATGGACTTTTGGAACCACTTGATTATGAATCGCTCGGTACTTGCGAACCGTGCCTTATGGGTAAGATGAAAAAAACACCGTTCTACGGTACTACGGAGAGAGCAACAGATTTGTTAGAAATCATACGTACAGAATGATGTGGTCCGATGAATGTTGAGGCTCGTGGTGGATATCATTATTTTCTCACCTTCACAGATGACTTAAGCAGATATGGGTATATCTACTTAATGAAACATAAGTCTGAAACATTTGAAAAGTTCAAAGAATTTCAGAGTGAAGTTGAAAATCATCGTAACAAGAAAATAAAATTCCTATGATCTGATCGTGGAGGAGAATATTTGAGTTATGAGTTTGGTGTACATTTGAAACAATGCGGAATAGTTTCGCAACTCACGCCACCTGGAACACCACAGCGTAATGGTGTGTCCGAACGTCGTAATCGTACTTTACTTGATATGGTGCGATCTATGATGTCTCTTACTAATTTACCACTATCATTTTGGGGTTATGCTCTAGAGACGGCCGCATTCACGTTAAATAGGGCACCATCAAAATCCATTGAGACGACACCTTATGAACTGTGGTTTGGTAAGAAACCAAAGTTGTCGTTTCTAAAAGTTTGGGGTTGCGATGCTTATGTGAAAAAGCGTCAACCTGGTAAACTCGAACCCAAATCGGAGAAATGTGTCTTCATAGGATATCCAAAGGAAACTATTGGATACACCTTCTATCATAGATCCGAAGGCAAGACTTTTGTTGCTAAATTCGGAAACTTTCTAGAGAAGGAGTTTCTCTCGAAAGAAGTGAGTGGGAGGAAAGTAGAACTTGATGAGGTAACTATACCTGCTCCCTTATTGGAAAGTAGTACATCATAGAAACCAGTTTCTATGACACCTACACCAATTAGTGAGGAAGCTAATGATGATGATCATGAAACTTCAGAACAAGATGCTACTGAACCTCGTAGATCAACCAGAGTAAGATCTGCACCAGAGTGGTACGGTAATCCTGTTCTAGAAGTCATGCTACTAGATCATGATGAACCTACGAACTATGGAGAAGAGATGGTGAGCCCAGATTCCGCAAAATGGCTTGAAGCCATGAAATCTGAGATGGGATCCATGTATGAAAACAAAGTACGAACTTTGGTTGACTTGCCCAATGATCGGCAAGCAATTGAGAATAAATGGATCTTCAAGAAGAAGACTGACGCTGACGGTAATGTTACTGTCTACAAAGCTCGACTTGTCGCAAAAGGTTTTCGACAAGTTCAAGGGATTGACTACGATGAGACCTTCTCACCCGTAGCGATGCTTAAGTCTGTCCGAATCATGTTAGCAATTGCCACATTTTATGATTATGAAATTTGGCAGATGGATGTCAAAACTACATTTCGGAATGGATTTCTGGAAGAAGAGTTGTATATGATGCAGCCAGAAGGTTTTGTTGATCCAAAGGGAGCTAACAAAGTGTGCAAGCTCCAGCAATCCATTTATGGACTGGTGCAAGCCTCTCGGAGTTGGAATAAACGCTTTGATAGTGTGATCAAAGCATTTGGTTTTGTACAGACTTTTGGAGAAGCCTGTATTTACAAGAAAGTGAGTGGGAGCTCTGTAGCATTTCTGATATTATATGTAGATGACATATTACTAATCGAAAATGATATAGAATTTCTGGATAGCATAAAGGGATACTTGAATAAGAGTTTTTCAATGAAAGACCTCGGTGAAGCTGCTTACATATTGGGCATTAAGATCTATAGAGATAGATCAAAACGCTTAATTGGACTTTCACAAAGCACATACCTTGACAAAATTTTGAAGAAGTTCAAAATGGATCAAGTAAAGAAAGGATTCTTGCCTGTGTTACAAGGTGTGAAATTGAGTAAGACTCAATGCCCGACCAATGCAGAAGATAGAGAGAAAATGAAAGATGTTCCCTATGCTTCAGCCATAGGATCTATCATGTATGCAATGTTGTGTACCAGACCTGATGTGTGTCTTGCTATAAGTCTAGCAGGGAGGTACCAAAGTAATCCAGGAGTGGATCACTGGACAGCGGTTAAGAACATCCTGAAATACCTGAAAAGGACTAAGGATATGTTTCTCATATATGGAGGTGACAAAGAGCTCATCGTAAATGGTTACGTTGATGCAAGCTTTGACACTGATCCGGACGATTCTAAATCGCAAACCGGATACATGTTTACATTAAACGGTGGAGCTGTCAGTTGGTGCAGTTCTAAACAAAGCGTTGTGGCGGGATCTACATGTGAAGCGGAGTACATAGCTGCTTCGGAAGCAGCAAACGAAGGAGTCTGGATGAAGGTGTTCATATCCGATCTAGGTGTCATACCTAGTGCATCGGGTCCAATGAAAATCTTTTGTGACAATATTGGTGCAATTGCCTTGGCAAAGGAATCCAGATTTCACAAGAGAACCAAGCACATCAAGAGACGCTTCAATTCCATCTAGGATCTAGTCCAGGTGGGAGACATAGAGATTTGCAAGATACATATGGATCTGAATGTTGCAGACCCGCTGACTAAGCCTCTTCCACGAGCAAACATGATCAGCACCAAGGCTCCATGGGTGTTAGAATCATTACTGTGTAATCTAGATTATTGACTCTAGTGCAAGTGGGAGACTAAAGGAAATATGCCCTAGAGGCAATAATAATGTTATTATTTTATTTCCTTATATCATGATAAATGTTTATTATTCATGCTAGAATTGTATTATCCGGAAACATAATACTTGTGTGAATACATAGACAAACTAAACGTCACTAGTATGCCTCTACTTGACTAGCTCGTTAATCAAAGATGGTTATGTTTCCTAACCATAGACATGTGTTGTCATTTGATTAACGGGATCACATTATTAGGAGAATGATGTGATTGACATGACCCATTCCATTAGCTTAGCACCCGATCGTTTAGTATGTTGCTATTGCTTTCTTCATGACTTATACATGTTCCTATGACTATGAGATTATGCAACTCCCGTTTGCCGGAGGAACACTTTGTGTGCTACCAAACGTCACAACGTAACTGGGTGATTATAAAGGAGCTCTACAGGTGTCTCCAAAGGTAAATGTTGGGTTGGCGTATTTCGAGCCCCCCCGGGAGAAGTAATGGGCCATATGGGCCTTAGTGGAGAGAGAGAGGGGCAGCCAGGGTGGGCCGTGCGCCTCCTCCCCCCTGGTCCGAATTGGACTAGGAGAGGGGGGGCGGCGCCCCCCTTTCCTTCTCCCTCCCCACTTCCTTCCCCCTCCTAGTAGGAGTCCTACTCCTACTAGGAGGAGGACTCCTCCTTGGCGCGCCTATAGGGCCGGCCGGCCTCCTCCCCTTGCTCCTTTATATACGGGGGCAGGGGGCACCCCTAGACACACAAGTTGATCCACGTGATCGTTTTCTTAGCCGTGTGCGATGCCCCCTTCCACCATAATCCTCGATAATATTGTAGTGGTGCTTAGGCGAAGCCCTGCGATAGTTGAACATCAAGATCGTCACCACACCGTCGTGCTGACGGAACTCTTCCCCGACACTGGATCGGAGTCCGGGGATCGTCATCGAGCTGAACGTGTGCTAAAACTCGGAGGTGCCGTACGTTCGGTGCTTGGATCGGTTGGATCGGGAAGACGTACGACTACTTCCTCTACGTTGTGTCAACACTTCCGTTGCCGGTCTACGAGGGTACGTAGACAACACTCTCCCCTCTCGTTGCTATGCATCACCATGATCTTGTGTGTGCGTAGGAAATTTTTTGAAATTACTACGTTCCCCAACAACTAGCACATATGCCCGTGCGTTGCAACGGGAAAGATAATTAACATGTCCACCACACAACACTGCATAACGATATGCGAATGGCGCCACCCAATGGCAGCAGCAAGACAAATGCTACCAGAAATGTCTATAAGACGTACATTAAAAACCATCACGTATGATATTTTTGATATGATTTTTGTACAATTACTCTGTTATTTTCGATACGATTTTTGTACAATTACTTTGTTATTTAAAAGGCCTCATTTCAAATCCTACATACCAAGGCATTATTCAGAAGTTCAAGCAATTTTTCGGAATGTGCACGGAGTCATGAAGAAAACTTGCTAAATGTGTTTTAGCCCATCTCACCTCCCAAATCGACTCTCATGTCGTGCCCTCCTACCTCATATTTTTCCATTATGTTATTAGTCCACATGGTTGTGTCATTGCTATTTGTCCTGCAGGAATCTATGCCGTGACCCCTCACCTCATTGGATATTTAATTCCTGGTATTAATTTCTCTTTCCTTTTATGCCTACCGGATGAATGAGACACGCACTTCATCCTTTTTGTTCTTATTCTTGAGGCGCCTTGTTTGTCTTCAAGACAACTCGTGCATGCATATAAATCTGTAAAATTTGGTATAAAAGCCAAGGTGGTACTATTTAATCAAGTAGCGAACCGACTGATCACATTTTCTCTCTTACGAAGCAGGCCTAGTTTGAGTCGGCACATGTTTTTTAAGGCAGACCTGCCATCAATTAGCATGGTGTATCAGGTAAAAATATCATCAACCCCAAAAAAAAGATAAAAAGGTCATCATATCAAGTTTCCTCACTTTCTCAAAAGAAAAAAAATCTAGTTTTTCACATGGCAATTCAAAATAGCAAGTTTGTGCATATGCATCGCGTCAAGAAAAAAAAGTTTCTACACATGCATGATTTTTTGTAAGAATCTACATGTACACGTAATTTTAAGGATCCTACATGTAGACATTGTTTTGCCTCACACGCGGTTGAGGACCTAGCCTACATAACTTTGTCAAAAATAATGTATAAATAGAAAAGAACCTGTGACAATTTAGAGGAGACAAGATTTATCTGTTTGTGTGGGGTTGCAAGTTCGACACCTGCACGAGCAGCAATTCGTTTTGGCTTGCTAGAGGTTGAGCCAGCAGCAGCTCAGACATGGGCTGGCCGGCTGGCCGTTTCGCTTAGTTTTTTCGTTCTTTTTCACGTACATCTTAGTTTTCAACTAAAACATAGCATACATAGGTTGAACCAACATCAATTCAGACATGGGCCGGCCGGCTGGCCGTTTTGCTTAGTTTTTTTTCCTTTTTTTCACGTATATCTCAGTTTCCAACTAAAACATAGCATATGTACAAATATCTAAAACGGGACAAAACAAAGCAGGACCAAATTAAGAATACCTATCTCCTTTAATAGTAGGTATATATATATATATATATATTATATTTTTTATATTTTCTATATTGTGTGCAGGTAACTTTAACTTTGAAAGATGGTCGTTGGATGAGGCGAATCCGATGGTTCAAAGATGGCAAATTTGAGCACTACTGGCCGTTGGATATCATCTAAATTCCACCAGATTTCGCCACATGTATAATCTAGAAGACTCCATGGTTGAACTTAAGCATAATGCACAAACATCAAAACACAAGCACTTCTTATTTGTTCTAAAATCTTCCGTATCAGAATTTTCCAAATGTTTTTCTACATGATTTGTCATTATTTGTTTTTACTTTATGTCTTATGACGCACAATTCCATGAATCTTAAAATAAATTAGTTTTCTTATAAAAACTAGATGATTTTGATGAAATGAACTATAAGAATTAAACGAACATCTACATCATGCATATATGACTCAAATCTTGCATGCTATAATGTGGTATTTATTCATAATTTGGTTGCCAAATCTCATGCATGCAATGCACGTGTACCTTACTCTAGTCTAAATGGTGTTTGTGTGTGTGTTGTGCGTGTTGAGGTGCGAATTGTCTTCTTTTTTTGGTACATGTTAAGCTTGTTCTTCCGAAATTTCAAGCCGCGCCTTGTTATGCCAAAAATTCAAGCTAGCGTCTCTGTCTATCGTGCTGGGAAACTCCCGCCTCTTCAACCCGCGCCTTGTTAGCCCGAAATATTTAAGATATATCTTTGTCTCGTTGTGCTCCGACAACTCCCTCCATCTCAACCCGCGCCTTGCTATTCCGAAATTACAACGTGCGCGAAAACTCCCACCTCCTGTGAAATCTCGACACGCGAAATGCCCGTGGTACCCCTGAACCGAAAGAACCGTCTCAAATCGGTGGGGGTACTTTCGTAACTTACCCCATATTTCGGACAAGCGCGTCTCTAAGCCATGGTTCCCCACTGCCATCCCATCCGCCCACCCATTCGTACACCGAGGCCGCGAAAACCCGCGATGAAACCCCACCCCCTGCTCCGTCTGCCACCCAGCCGGAGCCTCTTCCCCGACGACGTCATCCACAGCAACACCTCGACGTCCCTCATCCACCGTACCGGATGAGGATCTGTCGTCGATCTCATCGTCCCGCCGGTTCCGCCACCCCGTCCTCCACCTCCAAGGAGCTGCCCCGACGTTCCCCTCGTCTTTCGCGCCACCTCCATTCCCACACCGTCGTCTTCACCTGCACCACCGGAAGAGAATCATCATCACCGTTTCCTCGGATGAAGCTGCGGCCTAATCGGCGCCACCAAAGAGGTTGTACACTAATCGCCGCATTTTCTTCTTGATTCGATCTCACGGTGCTGTCGGCGCTCGGTCCCGAGCCGACACGGCACGGCTCCATCCACGGCGGCGTCGCCGGCCGCTTCCTCCACGGCGTCGCTCCCTCGGCGGCGACGTCCACATTAGTAGGACATACTGCTGCTTTAACTCTCGCTCACGCTGCTGCTCTGCTCTTGCTCTCGGTCCCCTGTCTGGTCTGCTCTTGCTATTGCTCTTGCTCGCGCTGCTGCTCTCGCTCTTACTCTTGCTTGCGATGCTGCTCCGATTTATCTACACTTCACTCTGATGCCGTCGGGGTGAAGGAAGAACCAGCCGCAGCGGGGAGGGGGGATCGCCGGAGAGGTACCCCACTATCTATCTTAGGGTTCAGGATGGGGGCGGTGGTCGCCGGCGGTGGCGGGGTGTTGGCGTGGGGATCGCCGAAGAAAAAGCTCGGCACGGGGGGCCTAGAGGGATGGCCGGGGCGGCGGCGGACTGGCGGTAGGGAGTGTTTTCGGGGCGGGGGGCGGCGCACCGCCGGCCGCGGGCGGCGGGGGGCTGCTGTTTGGCCGGCTCAGGGGGGTGGAGGTTGAAGATGAACCGCAGGCCCTTGATGTCGTATCCAACGGCTGCAAAATCAACTAACCAGGGATGAAAAAGTCAGTCGACCGACGTGTAGCCTCACCTTGCTAGTGCGTTCAGTTTCGACAGCAAAATTCAGTTTCGACAACAAAATTCAGTTTCGATAGTTAAGTTCAGTTTCGACAGTTAAGTTCAGAGATGAACGGCTGATGTATTTTACATCTAGCACTTTGTGTTTATATATTTTACGTCATGTATTGTAGATGCTATTAGAATTCCACTCAGGTTAACGTTGTTCGTTGTCTCTCTTGTCCTGCTTCAGCCTCGGTGTCGTACAACTCACCGGAGCTGCTCCAACGACGAAACCCTCCATCACAGCGGAGCAGTACCTCGGGCTCCATCTCCAGACGCCTAAGATCTTATTCCCCTTCTCCGACAGCCAAGTCAGCCGGAGCATCCTCACCGGCCAACCCAATCACGTTGAGATCGACATGGCTTCGCCAAAGAGGTTGTACACTTGTTGCATCTCTTTTTTACTCTACATGTTATATATATTGTCCACTGAGCACTCGTAGTAACGGGAAATACGATTATTTATCCTACTATATGACAAGCAGTGAGGTACCAGGCAACTTAGCTATCCGTGATGGACTCTCTTGAACGCCCTCATTATTTATCTCTGCGCGTTTGAGCTGTGCATTTGTCGATGGGCCTAGGAGTTGAGATAGTATGGCAGTGTCCTGGGTCCAAAGTAATAGAAGTAGCACAAAAACATTTTTTTAGTATAGGATTTTCCTTGCTCAAGCCTGCCTACTAGAATCGCCAGTGCTTGAAAGAAAAAGTGAATGAAAAACATCGGAATTGGAAAGTTTTCTATGGTACTACTTTTCATGAATTTGGTGCAAAGGAATGGAGTAAAGGAAAACTGTAGGATTTGTTCCTTTAGTGTCTCCTTGAAAGAAAAACCATAGGAATTCTAATTTCCACTTCTCCTCCTTTTTATATTCCTATTCATCAAGCACAAGACTAAGAGATAGTAGCATAATAGCATTATAACCGTACATTTTCTTGTGGTTTGACTTAATCTCACCATGCTTTTTTGCATCCTGTGATCTTCCAATTGTTGTGAATCAAACACCCAGATTGGCAGAAATCCTGTGTTTTTAAATTCTCTGTTTTGCACGTGCATTTCTATCCTATTCCTGTCTATTTCCTATCCCTGCATTGTTAGAATCCTCAAATTCAAACAAGCCCTTACTCAATTACTTCTGTTACAGATATGTGTTAAAGAAAACCTTGTGTGGTTTGTCCTGTCCTGCGGCGTTGTGTTCCACCCCAGCTCAGCTTCTCCAACGACGGAAGGGTTCACCACAGCAGGGATCCGCTCTCCAGACTGTCTTTTGCCGCCTCGGATCTTCTTCCCCGCCGTCGGCAGCCACGACAACTGCATTACCATCATCAACTGAGCAGATGACCTTGAGGACTACACGGGTCCGCAAGAGAGGTCACACTCTTCCCTGTCTACTTACGTTATGCGTCGCTTAATATGATGACATGCTACATTATCGTCGTGTTCACCAATTAGACTCCGAGTCAGGTCCAAACTAATGCTGAAACTTGAGTTTTTAAATGGTTGTGGGGTACATATTGGGGCAGCAATCAGTACTATCTGTTTAATCTCCGGTGTCTACTATGAGTTTCATGTTGGGTGCAAACAAACATTAAAGGAGCCATTATCTGTATTTTTAACTAAAGATATTATTTGCCTGTTATCATTGGTTTTGGGTCTATCCACAGTTTGCTACCATCACTCTGGATTTATGCATGCACTCCTTACATAATCTCACTATGTTTTATTCCTATGCATGTCAGTTATTGTACACAATGGAACTGATCATGTAGAGAAAAAGAGACGAGCCTTGCGTGGCAATAAAATTTCATGCATACGTCGTTCCATGGTGGGCGCAAAGGCAGCCCCCCTCCACCCATTTCGGATCATAATCAAGAGGAAGATAACTGTTATGAGGGGGATTCAGAAGGAGAAGACCACTCCTATTTACCCCATGAGGTCTTCGCTCTAACTTGGCATGCTGATGTTGGTAATATTATGCATATGGTGCCTTGCATTGCTTACTGTATACATTAAAGATGTCATCTGCTTAGTTTAGACATGCTTTGTGTCAATCCCATCTGTTTAGTTTCTTTATCGTATATGTGAATCATGCAATGCCATCTTGTCTAGCCAGGCATCATATATGTGAATTTTGCAATGCCACCCTAGTTAGCCAGTCATCTTATATGTGAATTATATCATGCCATCATTTTTTTATTACATGTTAAATTTGTCAACAATTTTAGTGCATTCAATTACTCTTCCTGTGCATCAGCCATTTGGCACGGTCATGGAAAAATCTGGAGTGGAAACAAGGTCTTCAGAGCAGACAATGCTATCTGACAAAGCGCATGTCTTGCTGGTTACCGATAGCTCCTCAGAGGAGGATTCAGAGATAGATGACCAGTCATATCCCCTCCCCGAGGTGCATGCCCTAACTTGGTAGGGTTATGTTGCTCATGTCGTGCGTATGGTATCTTGCATTGCTATGTCATTTGCTTAGTTTAGACATACTTTGTGTGAATGCCACATGTTTAGTGTCTAATTACCATATATGTGAATTATGCAATGCCATCTTGTTGCAAGACATTATATATGTGAATTATGCAATGTTATCTTGTTGCAAGGCATTATGTATGTGAATTATGCAATGCCATGCTGTTTAGGAAAGCGTCATATATGTGAATTATATCATGCCGTCCTTTTTTTGTATTTCTCATTGCTTTTGTCGACAATGTTTGTATATTCAACTGCTCTTCCTGTGCATCAGCCATTTGAATTGGTGATGGAGAAATCTGGAGTGAAAACAAGGTCTTCAGAGCAGACAATGCTACCCGCTGAAGCAGATATCTTGCTGGTTACAGATAGCTCTTCAGAGGAGGATTCAGAGGCAGATGACCAGTCCTATTATCCCCCTGAGGTGTATGCTCAAACTTGGCAGGGTTATATTACTCATATAATGCATATGTTGTATTGCAATGCTTAGTTTTTACATCATATACACAATATTGAATGCCATGTCCTTAGTTGACACATCATATATGCGATTGCCCTCTGCTCACTTCCTTAGTATATAAATCATATATTTGAATTATGTCATGCCATGATGTTTACATAGATAGCATGTATCTGAATTATGGCATGCCAACCCATTTTCTAAAGACATAATATAGTTATATCATCTCATCCTGTTTACATAGTCATCATATTTAAATTATGTCATTCTATCCGTGAATTATATCATGCCATCATGTTTCCATCGACGGCATGTTTGTGATTTATGGCATGCCAACCACTTTAATAGACACATCGTATAGTTATATCATGTCATCCTGTTTATATAGTCATCATATTTTGAAGTATGTCATTCTATCCTGTTTAGTTAGCCATCATATATGTGAAATTGTGTCATGCTATCCTGTTTAATTAGCCATCATATATGTGAAATTATGTCCTGCTATTCTGTTTGCTTAGACAACATAAGTGTGAATTATTTCATGCCCTGTTTTCTTCCCTACTATCCATTGCACCTGTCTATCTTACAATGTTTGTACATTCAATTACTTTTCTTGTTTATCAGCCATTTCAATTGGAGGGAGTGATGGAAGTATCTGTGGGAGTAAAAACACGGTCTTCAGAAAAGATTGTGCTACCTGTTGATGCAGATAGAACCACGGTTGTACTTGCCCAAGAACCAGCCCCACCACACATAACCCACACTCATGCAGATTGTACCCCTACCCAGTTGGACAGAGAACCAGCCACACCCCTTCTAACCCCAACCCCAGCAGATAGACACCCAGTTCCCGTTGACACAGCACCGTCTCCACCACAGAGCACCCAAACACGAGCAGTTAGTAAGGCAACTGCAGTGCCCAAATCACGAGGACCACCACTCCGAACCCGAAGTCAATGCTTAAAGCAGAAGAAGAATTGTTCTCAGGTCAGGTTCCGTAGCTATGGTTCATACTACTTTGCTCTTGCATCACTGTATTTACTGATACCAACTAATTTCAAATTTGAAGGATGTAATTGAAGCTCCAATGGCGCAACAGGTATGTTTTAAACATGTTTCTTCAACGTGTTTGGCTGTTTGCTGTTGTAACTTGCTCTATGTTGATTTCAGTATCAATTGAATAAACAATTATGTTCTCATGCCATGCACATTACAAGTGTTGTTATTGCTGTGTAGTTTCCCACACTTATATTCTGCCTATGCTGCTTTGTCTTAAATAGATATGATTCGATCTGTATCTATCTTGATTTGGCAACATAAACTAGAATGATATAGACCATACAGTGACCATACTACATAGATATATGTTTGTTTCATGCTGTTATCCTGTCCCCCTTACTACTGAACTGGTTTACCAAAATGAGTTTCATATACTACATTGTAAACCTGAGATGTGTTTGTTTGTTTCTCTTTTAGAACACGGATAAAATATTGGAGAAGAGTACCCTGTTATACAATGATAAAGGAAGTAATGCAGATAAGGTTCAAGATAGTGAGACATCCCTGTTGGTCTCCAAGAAAGCTGATAAAAACTATATTGAAGACACTGAGACAACCCCAAAGTCCTGTCTTGATGTAGTGTTCGAGTTACTGGCTATCACTGCTGGCACCAGCTCTTCGAACTCATTGCCTGAATCAGTTCGGCTTCTTGAGTCTCAACTTCAAGTTGAAAGACATCGATCAGATGTTATGCGACAGGAAGCCGAAGGACTGAGGAAGTCCCTGCAAAATTCAGATGCATACTTCCTGGTGCAATAGTAAGCGCTGGAGGACTTAAGCGCCAAACAAGAGAAACTTAATAAGCTTGCTAAGCATCTTGCCAGCATTATGGGTACCCAGGATATTGTTTCTTGAGCTCTTCTGAAGTGGTTTCAGTTCTGGACTTATTTTGCTGCGGCGTTTATATGCTGTTGTGTTCCCTATATTTGCACTGGTGGCGAACTTTGATGCCCAGTGGATGTAATATGTGTAATAGCCATGATAGCCTAGTGTAAGTTGCTTGCTTATTTATTTCCTTGTTGTTTTATTTATTTGTTTGCTTGTAGTCAGTGTAGTTCTTTTTCTGCGGTTTGCTAGTGGCTGCAATAACCTATTTTTTAAAACTAGGCCACAATAACCATGGACTAATATTTACTGTAGTGACACTGGGCCTCCTACGGGCCGTAGAAACAGTGGGCCTTCTACGGGCCGTATCATCAATGGGCCTTCTACGGGCCGTATCATCAATGGGCCTTATACGGGCCGTATGATCGATTGGCCAAACATGGGCCAAACATACCGCATTCTGGCCGTAAACGGGCTAGAGTTGGAATCGTCCGTTCATGGGCCGACCATAACGGGCCATCGTTAATAGGTCGTATTTGATGACACTATGAAAACGGCCCAACGTATTAACAGACCACAAACGGGCCGACCGTAACCACGGGCTGAATTTGGCCCACAAGCAGAAAATGACAGTAACGGACCGTAAGTAAACGAATGCTGGGAATGATCCCAAGAATAAATGGGCTCTGAGAAGGCCGAAAGATAACATGGGCTGGAGACGGCCCAACAGAATAACGGGTCGTTAATGGGTATAAAGTGATACACTGTTCATTACGGGCCAGTTTCACCACGGGTCGTTAATGGGTGTAAAGTGATACACTGTTCATTACGGGCCAGTTTCAGCACGGGCCGCTAATGGGCCAAGAGTTACAAAGGGCCTCATATGGGCCGAAAGATGTCATGGACTATACATGGGCCGGAAGTGAAAACGGGCTGGAATCATATTGGATGGCCCAAATGACGCTACTGGGCCTAATTCGGATAGGGTGTAACGGGCCTTGGGTTAGCGGGCTGTAAATGGGCTATATGCGAACAGGCCATTAACAGGCTTTCCATGGGCCGGCCCGCTAGCTTTTGATCAAGTCAAATGGGCCGGCCTTTTCACAGGAATGGGCCACTGTTGGGCCATGCCACATGTCGACGTATCATAGGCGCCTTCTGTCTAGTGAGTGGATGACATCTGTCTCAACGATGAGCCGACACGTATTTCCTCTAGCCAATGATGATTTTACACGTGGAAAATCCCCATTGGTCGGGGCTGTTAACGGGTTATCGGATCCAAAACCCGACCCGATAGCTTAACGGCATTCCGTTACGGTGGATGCCACGTGTCGATCACCCTTGACAAAAGCACTTCTGTGATGCGCGATTTATTGTCATGAAAATGGACACTTCCGTGATAATAATTTTGGTAATATCATGAAACACTTCTACGACAACACATGTATGACTATCTTGATTCTATTATAAATTTGTCATGGATGTACATGCATGAAAAAAAGCGACCTACTGTGACAAACACGTATCATCACGGAAGTGTATTTTTTTGTAGTGCTCCCCTACAGTCTTCTTGGTGAGATTGGATCGGTCCTGTTATCTTCATAATGTTCATGGGTGAGATTGTACGGTATTCTTTTGTTGCGTAGTACCTTCCCCTTTAGTGACATCATGAGTTATTCTATGAGTTGATACAATTTCAATCTAGAGCATATGGTGATATGCAGGCATTGCACATATGATGTGCGGGTGGATTAGATGAGTTCTAATTACAGATGTTCATGTTGTTTCCCTTCTAACTAAAAAGTTTTGAACTTAACATCATAGTGAGACTTTGTTACAAACATCTGCCTCTTTGCGGTCCTTTTATGCTACTCCCGAGCATGTTTGACCATCTGACCAAAGTCATGCTTCAGATGCTTTGGGTTTCACTTTAGCTGAGAAAGATAAACTTTGTGAAGAATAGGGCTTGCAGATTTGATCTACACGGGGGTCATGCCTTTAACAAAGTTAAATGTAGGGATCGAGATTTTTAATTAAGTCTCGGGTTCCATACACCTCGCATTAAACCAACAACATGGAGTAATCATACTTAATGGTTATATGGGCAACCAAATTTTAATTACTTAAATCCTAGCAGCCATGGTAATTAGGAAAAACAATTAGAGACGTCTAACTTGTTTTCATAGGGTATGCATGTGATGTGGTATAGCCTTTGGCATCACAGTATGTTTGTATGAGATACGAAAGTGGTTGTAATTTTATTTCATGACATCCGTGTTATGAGTACAGCATGACGGTTGGAGCTATATGATTGTCATTAATTTAATTGACCTACGTCTCAAATCATGTAATGCATTTATTTTATTAGCTATGGAGATAGCAATAGTTATAGTGAGAGTACAAGGTGGGATAATTTATGCAGAGATGTACCCCGACGCAAAAGTCATGCACTAAGAACGCTTTCTCTGGCGAAGAGAAGTTGAAGAAATAGGCCGTGACAGATAAAAGTATGTTTGACCATCTGACCAAAGTCATGCTTCAGATGCTTTGGGTTTCACTTTAGCTGAGAAAGATAAATTTTGTGAAGAATAGGGCTTGCAGATTTGATCTACACGGGGGTCATGCCTTTAACAAAGTTAAATGTAGGGATCGAGATTTTTAATTAAGTCTCGGGTTCCATACATCTCGCATTAAACCAACAACATAGAGTAATCATACTTAATTGTTATATGGGCAACCAAATTTTAATTACTTAAATCCTAGCAGCCGTGGTAATTAGGAAAAACAATTAGAGACGCCTAACTTGTTTTCATAGGGTATGCATGTGATGTGGTATAGCCTTTGGCATCACAGTATGTTTGTATGAGATATGAAAGTGGTTGTAATTTTATTTCATGACATCCGTGTTATGAGTACAGCATGATGGTTGGAGCTATATGATTGTCATTAATTTAATTGACCTACGTCTTAAATCATGTAATGCATTTATTTTATTAGCTATGGAGATAGCAATAGTTATAGTGAGAGTACAAGGTGGGACAATTTATGCAGAGATGTACCCCGACGCAAAAGTCATGCACTAAGAACGCTTTCTCTGGAGAAGAGAAGTTGAAGAAATATGCCGTGACAGAAAAAATCCGTGACGTCAGCAAAAAAGTTTAGAGCATAACGAATTAACAAATGTAAATTCACGTACCTATAACCAACGTGAATGAAATTAGTAGACCTTTCAGAAGGCTTAGAGCCTAATGAATGTAAATGGATCAATAACCGGCGCGAGTGAAATTGTTTACATCCATAAAGCTCGACTTGTTGCACAAGGTTTTCAACAAGTTCAATGAGCTAACTGCAACGAAAAGTCTCGCCAGTAGCGATGCTTACATCTATGCGGGTTATACTAGAAACTGTTGCACATTTCAGTAATGATATATGGTAGATGGGTATCAAAACAAATTTTCTTAACAGAATAATAACCTAGGACATGTATATGATACAACCCGAGGATATTATTAATCCAAAGGATGCTGAAAAGGTGTTCAAACTTCAGAGATCTATTATCGACCAAAGCGAGCATAAAAGAGTTGGAACCTTCGTTTCAATGAAGTGGTTAAAATGTTTGGTTCCATCATGGATGACGAACATGCTTGTGTTTACAAGAAAGTAAGTGGGAGTGTAACAATATTTTAGTACATTAATGGGTGACATGTAACTACATTTCAAGGCCGTGAATGAGGAGGTGCCCCCGATGATCGAGAAGGCGCCCTCGATGGCTGCGGCAGTGGTAGCTCCTTGCCGCGGAGCATCGTGTCAGCAGAGGAAACGGCGTCCAGGGAGGCAGCATGGAGGGAGTGGCGCAACGCGCATCGTCGAGCGACACGTTCGCATAGTCCGACAAGACGCCAACATGGGTCCTCGTGGACCCCAACTTCGCGGAGGCCTGGGCCGGTAATCGATCGGAGACCAAGTCGAAGATATCCATGTAGCGACTGTGCCGCTTCGATAGGGAGCTCGCCAAGGTTGGGGTGGGGTGGTCACTCATCGACAGCTCTGTCGCCGTCGGCGTTGGCCAAGGCGACCCTCTACATGGCGCAGGAGGAAGTCGAGCGACTCCTCCGCGAGCGCCAGGAGGTGGCCGGGCAGGGCTACCATGCCCTGGCGCCCTTTTGCCGCTGGAAGGACCACTCTAACTCCAACGATGATAACGTGAGCACGGAGGGTGACAGAGGTGCCGTCGGCTAGCGTGACCAGGCGTAGGAGGTCACTGTGTGCTACAAATTAGTTTAGTTTTTAAGTTTTAGTTGAATGGGCGAAATATCTACCGCTTATGCTAATTATGTCTAAACTTATGCCTGTTTGCATGATTTTCGTCGTGTAGCATGAGTTATGTCCGAATTTGTTTATATTACGAACGAAGGTGTGGGGCAAGCGTTGGATGACCGGCTCTCGTATCACTATCCACGAACGCGTGACACCTTCATAGAGAAACACGATGTCCGTTCAAGGGGCGGCGTTGAATATGCCCTAACAAACATTAGCCACGATTTGAAGGTCGGCGTTGAATATGCCCTAACGAACATTAGCCACGAGCATAGGCATATACGTATATAGCAACCAATGGCTCAAACATGACCTCACGGGCTTTTGTCTTCTTTGCACTTGCACAGTCGGCCTACGTCAAAACCGCGTAACCATTTTCCGTGAGCACGACGGGAGGTAGGCCGACACGTCCCTTGCATGCGACGACCCAACAATCCCGCACGCTTCCTATCGCTTCCTTTTTTGGCCGGAAATCGCATGGGCACGTCGGATCCGTGAGACGGCGCCGTACGTGCATGGTCCGGCCAAGCCACACCATTCCCTCCACGGGACGAGAGGGGAAAGCGAGAGGTAGTCGGCACGCACGGCCGAAGCTCCACATTCATCCACAACGCACCAGGTCGCACTCGTACGTCCCATGGCACGCCACCGCGCCAACGAAACAAGAGTCCCAAAACGCCAAGGTGGACACGCCGACCCGGCGTGCCGTCAGAGGCTGCTGTGCTAAATCTGGGGTGGAGGGGAGGGGACGCACCGAGGCGCGGCCGCCTCGCCGAGATCGACGGGCCGACGCAACCCAGGCCGAGGCCGAGCGAGGGAAGCGATACAACCCACCACAAGCAGCGGGCGCGTCGTCGGGTTCGCGTGCGGCGGATATTCGGACGGGGCGGCATAACACCCGGGCCGAACGGGTCGCGCGCTCTCTCTCCCGGCGGTCTTCTCCCCGGCCCTCTGGCGATGGCGACGGCGACGGCGGCGGCGGTGTGGGAGGAGGAGGCGGAGGTGGAGAGGCCGATGCTGGAGGAGGAGGGGAAGGGGAAGCAGGGCAAGGGGCGGCGCTACGGCCTCGTCGACTACCGGGCGCTGCCGGCCTACATGCGCGACAACGAGTACATCCTGCGCTACTACCGCTGCGAGTGGCCGCTCCCGCAGGTGCTCCTCTCCGTCTTCTCCATCCACAACGAGACCCTCAACGTCTGGACGTGCGTACTCTTGCTCATCCTCCAAATCTTATTTCTCAATCCAATTGCTTTCCTTATGCTAATTTTATTTACACCGTGCGGACATGTATGTTAATCCCTAGACATATAGTTTCTGATGGTTCTGATAACATTATTTGTTTCTAGTTTGAACATTGGAACGATGTACCTGCAGTTTTGTTCTCTTTTTATTTTCTGGTTATCCAACACAGTACGGTTTCTTTAGCCATGTAATTATGGCTTCTTCAGCTATGTAATTATGGCATGAAAACGAAGCTGGTTTACTCTTGAAAACAAAGGATTGTGTGTCATGTCGATTTCCAATGCAACCATTTGATTTTTGATTCACTTAACCTCAAATTGCTCAGTTCCTGATGTTCAGACTTGAAGTTTCAAATTAATTCCCAAGTAAGAGAAGGCGTAAACAAATTCAGCACTGAGAATGCATTGTGGCACAACTCTGAATTTTGAAGCATTTTGTTGTGGCCCTTGTTTGTTCATTGCCAAGCAAGATGAGACAACCACCAACTTAATTTTTAAATGTTATCAAGACCACCGTCCACCAAACTAATTAAAGAAGTCCCTTTCAATTTCAACAGGTCATACATTTAATTGAACCATGGACTTCAAATGTGTCTTTTCTAGTCTTTGTTGCTTGCCTATCCTATCAAGTCGAAAGGAAACCAAGTGATTTGACTGCCATTATGTACACTGAGTTTGGTTAACCACTAACCTCTTCTGCGAGCTATGTGCCATAAATGGTGAAGTATGAATACTAGGAATTAGGACTGCAAACTTCTGGGTGATATTACCTTTTGTTATTTTGTCGATGTGGAGATGATTTGGTGGTCTGTCCTTGCCGACTAGGGTTCAATTCCTGTCAGGAGTGAACATGGTATCTCACGGTCGTTTCTACCTTAATAAAATTTCACAGGGCTCCTCCCCTGTTCGTTTTATTTATTTATTTATTTATTTTGCCGATATGATTTAGCAGAATTATGAATTTGCTAGATTATCTCCGATCTAATAAAGCTATTTCTTTGTGTCCACTTCAGGCACTTGATAGGATTCTTCATCTTCCTTTCTTTGACCATATATACTGCAACAAAAGTTCCAAATGTGGATCTTCAGAGCCTGCAGAATTTACCTGATATACTTAGGAATGCTGATCTTCATAAGATTCAGGCAGAGCTTGCGGCATGCCTTCCTTCATTACCTCACTTTTCTGATCTGCAAAAGATGAAGGATGAATTGAGAAGCTCATGGAATTCTATCGATGTGCTTCCGTCAATATCTCGTTGGCGTCTCTTGGAATTACTCTCAAATTGCTTGCCTGACAGATTTACCCATTCCAATGAAACTAATCTTTCTGTTCTTGTAAGTAGTCAACAACTTATCTAGTGCTTTTTTACTCACTATCGCTGTGCTTTATTTAAGGGTTCAAAACTTCAGAAATGCAGTGCTAACCTGCTTACAACAGTTGATAGGAAAATCTTACGAGTTGGACTATCAAATTCAAGCTGTTTAGTTACCTAGTTTCTTCTTGCTGAGTAATTCTGTCTGACTTCTGACTAAATTAAGCCAGTTTGATGCTGGCTAAGATTTGATTTCTAGATAGTTATCAGTTAAAATATAATCCTCGAAGTCTACTCAACATAGCCGGTCCCAAGCCCAGGTAAAGGAGGAAGGTATGATAGGCTTGGCGAGCCAACGTCAAAACTCAGCCACTCTTATGGAGATGAAACCCAAAAGATTTTCGTTGGGGATCACCAAAGAATTAGCCATGGACAGGGGTGCGTGGAAGCTTGCTATCCATGTGCCAGAACCATGAGTTGGTCGCGAGATCTTATGGGTTTCACCTCTAGCCTACCCCAACTTGTTTGGGACTAAAGGCTTTGTTGTTGTTGTTGAAGTCTAATAGTTCCTGGTAGGTTACTGGAAAAATCTGTAGCATCAAAACTAGCTTATGAGATGCAGAACCTTTGTTTAGTATGTACTCGCCTCAAAGTTTTTTTTTTTGGCGTACGTAAGAGTAAGACTTTACTGTTGTTGGTACACACACAGTCTATACAGAGTACATATATCAATAATATGGTTCAATTCGATATCTTCGCACTGTTTTGGGGTCTCTTTTAAGAAAAGGGGGCATTGCAAGGGTCCGGGGAAGGGTCCGACCACTGTAGCAGCATTGCAAGGGCCTTTTTATTTATATTCCACTGAATTCCATCCAATCCTCATTAACTTCTGTGCAGATCAACATTCGCATTGCATCGCTCATGTAAACCAGTCTTTTTGACCTGTGTGTTGACAACTTGTCACATAACAAGGACATAACAGGGATTGTTTCATCTGTGCAGGAAAGCATGAAGGAGGATATTGTAACTGTAATTGCACCACACTTTATTAGGCCGATCTCTAGGTGGCCGTTCTTTGCCTTCTTGGGAGGAGCCATGTTTTGCCTTCTTGCCAGCAGCACATGCCACCTTCTGTCCTGCCACTCTCGCCGCCTTGCATATATCATGCTTCGGCTCGACTATGCGGGCATTGCAGCTCTTATCGCCACTTCTTTCTACCCTCCAGTATACTACTCTTTCCTGTGCCATCCTTTCTTTTGCAACCTGTACCTCAGCTTCATAACTATTCTAGGATTAGCAACTATCGCGTTCTCTCTGCTCCCGGTCTTCCAGAACCCGGAATTCCGAACTATACGGGCGTGCCTCTTCTTTGGCATGGGAGCGTCAGGTGTGATCCCTGTTTTTCACAAGTTGATCCTTTTTTGGCACCAACCAGAGGCACTGATCACTACCGGATATGAAATTTTGATGGGGCTGTTCTACGGTGTTGGAGCATTGGTGTACGCGACTCGGGTGCCTGAACGCTGGATGCCCGGGAAGTTTGACATTGCTGGGCACAGCCACCAGCTCTTCCATGTCTTGGTCGTTGCTGGAGCCTACACCCACTACCATGCAGGGCTGTTGTACCTCAAGTGGAGAGATCAGCAGGGCTGCTAAAAGTTGTTCTATTGTTACAGGGTGTGGATAGATTTATTTGGTTATATGGTTGTGTCTCTGATCAATAGAAGACTGTTGAATCAGGGTAAAGAATTTACTGATCTGTGTAAAGTGTATACTAGACGAAATAAACAAGTAAAATTGAGGTGATTATAACTTTCTTACTGGCTTAAGGTGATTATATTCAGCAACCTTCATGAAAGGTTGATACTACTTGTGTTATTGTCTTGGTGATGGAATCTGAGTAGCAATTGATTGCAGTTGCTGTCCACAGCCGTGCACATCAGCTACGACCTGCGAGACAAGTTTGTTGCAGAAGAAGCATCGCCAAGCGTCTGAATTGATATAATTTGACAGGCTGAGGTCGATGGCACCGGCTGAATTGTTCTCCTTTTTTGGTACCAATAATAATACAGCACCGCGGCTGTTGTTGGTGGCTCATGTCTCTGCTCGGTCGCAAAATATCGCTCGCATGGATCTATCTAGGCTCATCGCCGTGGCCGTGCTCCTCGGCGCCTTGCGCCCGCTCCTGAGCCACTGCGCCGGCGACGTCGAGGGCCTACACCCGCTCGTGCTGGTGCCAGGGTACGGGTCCAACCTGCTCGAGGCGCGGCTGACGGCGGCGTACGAGCCGCCGGCGCCCGGCTGCGGTAAGGGGAATGGGTGGTTCCGGCTGTGGCCGATCAACCAGACGGCGATGCAGGACCCCCGCCAGGTCCCGTGCTTCGTGGACCAGATGAGCCTCGTCTACGACGCCGTCGCCGACGACTACGGCAACGTCGCCGGCGTCGTGACCCGGGTCCCGCTCTTCGGCTCCACGCGCGGCTTAATTGGGTGAGCGGCCTGACTTCCCAGCCACTGCATCGTTTCGTCTCTGCTTCCTACTCCGATTTCTCCTCGTGACTTGGCGGACTGACAGGTGGGACCCCCTGCTGCGGGAGCTGGAGGCCGCGGGCTACCGCGACGGCGAGAGCCTCTTCGCCGTGCCGTACGACTTCCGCTACTCCGTCGCGCCGCGCGGCCACCCGTCCGCGGAGGGCGCCTGCAACTTCGACGAGTTCACGCGGCTCGTCGAAAGGGCGAGCTCGCTCAGCCAGGGACGGCCGGTCGTCGTCGCCGCGCACAGCTTCGGCTGCGCGCTCACCTACCAGTTCCTCCTCGGCCGCCCGCTCGCCTGGCGCCGGCGCTTCGTGAAGCGCGTCGTCCTCGTCGCCTCCGCGCTCGGCGGCTTCTCGGAGGGGATGAACGACCTGGCCGCCGGCACGGACTACGGCCTGCCGAACGTCGCGCGGCCGGCGAGGGTCCGGCTGGCGCGGAGCCAGCAGAGCGCGCTCTGGCGCCTGCCCACGCCGGCGGTGTTCGGGGACCGGCCGCTGGTGGTGACCAAGAACGCGACGTACACGGCACACAACATTGCGGAGTTCTTCGAGGCCGTCGGCTTCCCGGAAGGGGTCCGGCCGTACGTGACGCTGGTGCTGCCAGCATGGGAGGCGCTGCCGGCGCCGATGGTGCCGGTGACCAGCATCATCGGGGTCGGCGTCAGCACGCCGGAGACGTTCGTGTACGGGGAAGACGGGTTCGCGGGGACCCCGGAGGTGGTGTACGGCGACGGCGATGGCGACATAAACATGGTGAGTCTGGTGGCCATCGAGAAGGAGTGGTCTGGGGTGGAAGGCCAGGTTCTGACGGTGGTCAGGTTGCCCGGCGTTCGTCACGATGGCTTCTTCAGCGTTGGTTTCGCTCTGGAAAAAGTGGTTGCTGAAATACTGGAGGCTGCTGGAACTATAGAACTCCATCCGAAGATTGGCCGAGTGCAGATCGATGCAGGTCCCGTCTGGAAGGAAGATAGATGTAGAGTGCACGAAGGCCTTTATAATGCTTCGAGTAATGCGTTTTTGGAGGTGCTCTGAGTTTGAGTAATGTTAATAGTGATGAAAAGTAAGAGATTTTGAAAACGAACCAGGATCATAATCTCACAGACGGTAGATAAAAGTTCCCAAATGATAAGTGTCAATGTGTCATATATATGGCACAAAGCAGTCCTGACCTTTTTACAATTAAAGTTGTCTTCCGAAAAAAAAAAACCCTAAAAATAAACTGAAGCACGAAAGTTGACATGCTTGACAACTAAAGTTAACATCCTCATCGTCACTAAACTTAACATAAAAACGGTTTGAAATTGTCATATTTTCGTGCCATATGTGTGGCACTTATCAGGTCCTAAAAGTTTAGGACGTGAATATCGGGCTTACGTTCGATCTAGGAGAGAGCAGCCAACGAAACGATTTAGTTCACTACGAGACTCCCCTGTTTTGGGCTCCAAAACTACTCCCGACTCTTCTCCCAATAAATATAGAAAAGTAAAAAAAACATAAAAATGCACTGGACCAATAAAAACACTCCTAGAAAAAGTGCATACTGCACGACAAAAAGTTGTCGTGCTTTATAGTGAACAAAACTATCATACACTTATGAAAATTAATAGTTATTTGCAGTTTTTTTTGCAATGGCCCAAAAGAAAAAATTCGTATCAATTTGCATATGTACATGGAGGCAAAAACTGTACATTAAGTTTGTAAGGTATTTTAACTGTATAGAAAAAATATGGATTAAATTGCCATCATGTAGAACACAAAAGTGTATCGTATATTGTTTAGTAGTAACTGTATGGTTTCATAAAATACAATTTACAATGGTCATGTGAAAAGAAAAAATTCCCATGAACGATGAAAGCACAGAATTGCCATGGATGTAAACTTTTTTGCCATGGCAATAACAGTAAATTTACATTGGGCCATAATATAGTTTTGCCACGGCAAAATAAAAAGTAAATTTGACATGGAAATAAAGGTAAATTTGCCATGGCAAAAATCAAAAGGTAAGCAATAGCAATTTTTTCGCCATGGCAATAAAACTAACTTTGTGTCATGGAAGACTGCCTCTGCTTGTTCAATTGTGTATTTGCATTCCAAAAGCAAATTTCTACACATGCAAAATTGTAGACGGAGCTTTTACATGTCCTATGTCTTTCAAAGCTTTAATACGTCCTCCTAAATTATATCCTTTTATTTGAAGTTTTGATGTATGATGTCATAAATTAATAAAAAAGGAAAGTCTGAAAGCACATCCACTCAATTGGTCATTTTGGTAATTGGTACCTGTAGACCAAACTGAGTAGTATAGCATTTTCGCAGAAGTATCACAATGAGTAATCGTCCCAACAAAAAGCGGAGGAGAGTATTTATGGAGGTGTTTTTGTCACACACAAGGTGTCATAGCTCTTGTGTGAAGTACTGCTTGAGCCTCTCCTCATGGCCCCTTCATGAAAGTTGCTTGTATAGATGAGGAGGGGCCGTGGGCACTCCAAACGACCGCTCAAGCGAGCGCGTGCGATCGTATGAAACGCTGTCTTTCACTCTGGTGCACCTGTTGACAGTGCTCTCTTCAGGAAAGTTGCTCCAGTTGACTAGATTTGCACTAATCTCCTTTGGTTTCCTTCCAAATGTGATATTTCCTACCATCCAAAGGACAATGTAGATTTTCCTCTCTTTTGTTGGCTTAACATTAGAATATCCGAAGAATAACAAAAATCCAATGAAACAAGATGGAAATCACTATGAAAAACATTGCAAATTCACGAGCCATTAACTCTCCAAAGCTTAAGATTTGCTCGTCCCCGAGCAAACAAGAAATCAAGAGAATGTAAGCTTGGTTGAATGGAAAGAATTGTACCGGCTTGATAAAATACATCATATCCATCCTCTCTTATCCTAGAAGATCATTCAAGAAAGTATTTGCAATTGAATAGCTGCACCTAAACTCGTTGCCTAACCACGTATAATCTCACACCATTAGCTATAATTTCTCAAAACAAATTTTCTTCACTAACCAAGTGTTTAGGCAAATGAAGGTGCTCATCTATTAGATGGATATTCAACTTAAGCTCAATCATCAAAATGCATTTAGAAGGTTTGGAGATATAAGACAACAAAGTACTCAAGTTTTTCATTAACACCCACCAATGCCTCCTAGTCATGGCTCTCTGACACTTCTCTCAGTTATTGTTCTTCGGGATTTCAACTCTAGGTGACAGGGTTATGCTAAAATTCACTATATGCAATTGGGTTTAGTTGTGGCTTAATTTCATGCACTATGGATCAAGAATGGTTGTCTCGTTCGAGCTCAACGATCAGTGCTTTTATTTACCACTTACACACTCCCTTGGGTAAGGTCGATCATTTACCACTCAATCCCTAAGTTCGTGACGGAGCTTGATAACCCACAAGTATACAGGATCAATTGTAGCTTTTTTGATAAATAAGAGTGTCGAACCCGAGGAACCAAAGGTAGGATTTATATTTCCTTCAAGTTCTATCGACCACCGATACAACTCTACGCACACTTAATGTTCGCTTTACCTAGAACAAGTATGAAATTATTTTGTAGGTGTGATGCTAGAACTACTTTGCAAGAATAAAACTAGGAGTACTTTGCGAGATAATAATAGTTAGTTGTTTAGTAGAAAGATTTTTATAACATAAGGGAAGCATTTTGTCCATAGGCAATCGATAACTACACCGTAATCATTATTGCAATTTTATATGAGGGAGAGGCATGAGATAACATACTTTTCATACTTGGATCATATGCACTTATGATTGGAACTCTAGCAAGCATCTACAACTACCAAAGATCATTATGGTAAAACATAAATGCAGAGCACCTCTGAAGTTCAATCAACGACTAAATATTGTAATTCAGAGTAGAAGACATCCATTCATGCTCACACCCAACATAAATTAGTCATATATTCTTGTGACAAGAACTTGCATAACATCTTTTGTCCTATCCTTCCATGACAACGCGGTCCTAATGGAAACTAAGGATAATTATGTAACTTTTTAACAGAGAACCGACAAAGCATTAACACAGTGAATACTTCACGATGTGTCCTAGTGGTGGTCAGGTTGTCCAGCGTTCGTCACGATGGCTTCTTCAACGTTGGTTTCGCTCTGAAAAAAGTGGTTGCTGAAATACTTGAGGCTGCTGGAAGTATAGAACTCCATCCAAAGATTGGCCAAGTGTAGATCGACGCAGGTCCCGTCTGGAAGGAAGATAGATGTAGACTACACGAAGGCCATTATAATGTGTCCTTTGTGTACAGCGTTTCTAGAGGTGTGATTGATCTCCAACGTATCTACTTTTTCTAACGCTCTTCCTCTTGTTTTGGACTCTAATTTGCATAATTTGAATGAAACTAACCCCGGACTGACGCTGTTTTCAGCAGAACTACCATGGTGTTGTTTTTGTGCAGAAATAAAAGTTCTCGGAATGGAACGAAACTTTGCGAGGATTTTTTATACAATAAACAAGAATTTCTAGAGCCAAGATCCACCGGAGGGGGGCACCTGGGTGGGCACAACCCATCAGGGCGCCCCCCTCCTGGCACGCCCAAGTGGCTTGTCCCCACCTGGTGGCCCCGCAGACCCTAAAACCGATGCTATAAAATCATATTTTCCAGAAAAAAATCAGGGAGAAAGAATTATCGCGATCCACGAGATAGAGTCGCCATCACCTCCTGTTCTTAATCGAGAGGCCAGACCTGGAGTCTGTTTGGGGCTCCGGAGAGGGGGATCTTCGTTCTTCATCATCACCAACCCTTCTCCATCGCCAATTTCATGATGCTCCCCACCGGGAGTGAGTAATTCATTCGTAGGATCGCTGGTCGGTGAGGAGTTGGATGAGATTCATCATGTAATCGAGTTAGTTTTGTTAGGGCCTGATCCCTAGTATCCACTATGTTCTAAGATTGATGTTGCTATGACTTTGCCATGCTTAATGCTTGTCACTTTGGGCCCGGGTGCCATGATTTCAGATCTGAACCGTTTATGTTATCACCATTATATCCATGTTCTAGATCCGATCTTGCAAGTTATAGTCACCTACTATGTGTTATGATCCGGCAACCCCGGAGTGACAATAGTCGGGACCGCTCCCGGTGATGACCATAGTTTGAGGAGTTCATGTATTCACCGTGTGTTAATGCTTTGTTCCAGTTCTCTATTAAAAGGAGGCCTTAATATCCCTTAGTTTACAATGGTACCCTACTGCCACGGGAGGGTAGGACAAAAGATGGCATGCAAGTTCTTTCCATAAGCACGTATGACTATTTACGGAATACATTCCTACATTATATTGATGAACTGGAGCTAGTGCCGTATCGCCCTAGGTTATAACTGTCTCATGATGAATATCATCCAACAAGTCACCGATCCAATGCCTACGAATTAATCTTATATTTTTCTTGCTAAGTTACTACTACTATCATTACTGTTGCACTTGCTACAAAACTATTGTTGTCACCGTTACCGTTACCATTGCTACTGCTACTATTATCAAAACTATCATATTACTTTGCCACTGATCATGTTGTTGCAGGTAATTAATCTCAAGGTGTGGTTGAATTGACAACTCAGCTGCTAATACCTTCAAATATTTTTTGGCTCCCCTTGTGTCGAATCTATAAATTTGGGTTGAATACTCTATCCTCGAAAACTATTGCGATCCCCTATACTTGTGGGTTATCAAGGTGCTCTGAGTTTGAGTAATGTTAATAGTGATGAAAAGTAAGAGCTTTTGAAAATGAACCAGGATCATAATTTGATAAAAGATTAGGATGTGAATACCGCACTAACGTTTGATCCAGGAGAGGGGAGCCAACGAAGGATTTAGTTCCCTACGAGCAAATATAGAAAAAAAGCATAAAATGCATTGGACCCAAAACAAAAACACTCCTGAAAATAATCTAGGATATCCATACTACGCGACAAAAAGTTGATGTGCTTCAGGGAATAAAACTACCATACACTTATGAAATTAATAGTTAGTATATTGCAGAAATTTCATAATTTGCCATGATGTTCATAATTTCTAGAAAGTTCTTATTTCACAATGGCCCAAAAGAAAAGTTCATATCAATTTGTATTTTTACATGGTGGCAAAAAAATATACATTAAATTTGTAAGGTATTTTAACTGTATACATGAAAACACAAAAAAAGGATTAAATTTGCCATCATTTAGAACAAAAAAAGGTGTATCATATATAGTTTAGTAGTAATTGTCATGTTTTTTGAAGTAAATTTACAATGGTCATATGAAAAGAAAAAATTCCCATGAACGATGAAAGAAAAAATTTCCACGGAAACTTTTAGTTCTACTCATTTTTTCTCTTTCTTAGGTGAACTAGGTGCACTATCATCAACTCTGTGAGAATCTTGTTCAATTCTTTTAGGATGACCTTCAGGATACAAATGATCCTAGGTAAATTTTCTTCTCTAGTTCCAACCCCTTAAGCATGTTTATTATACTATTTAGACTCCCTAAACAAATATTATTGTGATCTAGAAACTTGTTCAAGCTAAGTTTGAACCATAGAAAAGTGCTTACATAAACCTTTAACATCATTGGAAATTCTTACTGAAACATCATTCAGTCGTTCAATGATAATAGCACTTTGTTTCATATGATCACTTATTTGCATATTAAAATGATGTTGCGTAACAACAACAAAAATCAAATTCATCTAAGCATTTACGTCGAGACTTATTATAAGGAATATCACATTCATCAAATTTATGGAGAGAATGTACCTCAACTACCTGGTTTGGAGTGGTCAGTTTGACGGGGTCCTATACCAGGGGGTGGCTTATGCAAGGGAGCCCGACCTCGTCAGCTACATGGGGCCCGCTAGGCCCAAGACTAGAAGGAAGCCCTAGGAGGCGGAGGAGACCTTCGTGCCCTTCAAGGCTGGAGGGCAGCGGGACCGTAGATCACTTCTATCTCCATGTAAACCCTAGACCTCTGCTGCCTATATAAAGGGAGGTGTAGGGTCCTCGTTATCATCCAATCTTAGATCCAAAATCTCGGCAGCAATCCCGTACACCGTTGTAATCTTCTGCACGAGGTTTCACATCACCATGAATACGGAGAAGAAGCAGGACGTAGGGTATTACTCTTCGGAGGCTAGAACCTGGGTAAATTGTGTGTGCAGACTCCGTCCCGGTACTTCTGATCTCGTCATGAACCCTGCCGAGGGATCTGGTGGTATTTCGCTCTGTCAGTTGGTGCGCCAGGCACACGCAACGTTGATCTAAGAACTAACCCGATGCGGAGAATCAGAAGAAGCCGACAGTTCCCGCCAGGCCAGACCTTCATGTTCAACTTTTTTTGAACTGGCCATTGATGGTTCGGGGTGGCTCTTCGACATCTCGCCCCCACACCTCGTCGACCACATGTACGATGAACAAGGGAAGGCCGTGGGAGTCTGTCACGGCCCTAACCACCTCGCGTGGGAACATGAGCAGAGTGTCGTGCGTGCTCTGCAGGCTCGTCAGCCCGCTGGCAAGACCTCTGTGAATATGGTATTCACATCGGCGGATACATGCTGAAACCAGAAACTTGCGTGACGCGCGATCTACACGGTAGAAAATGCAACCAACGAGCGGCTTGCGTGGTCCCAGGAAATGGTGACCTTTGACATTGGGGATCACCCGAAAGACGTCGCCCATCCATGCAAGCACGCCCTGGTACTAGATCTGATTGTGGGGGGCTGCTGCTCTCACGTGTCTTAATGGATGGAGGCAGCAGCCTCAAATTATCTTCAAAATTAGTTTCTACACTAATAAATCAAATTCTACTAAGTATAACTAGCTTCTACAGTGCTAAATCAACACAAAAGACTAGCATCCGATTCTACACTAAAACATATTCAACACTAAAATAATTCTGCCCTGATTTCAAAATCGGTTTCTACACAAATAAATCAGATTCTACTATGTATAAATGGATTCTACACTACTAAATCTACACAAAAGACTAGCATCTCATTCTACACTAAAACATATTAAACACTAAAAAAGTCTACCCTAAGTACAAAACCGGTTTCTACACTAATAAATCAATTTCTACTAAGTATAATCGGATTCTACACTACTAAATCTAATTCTACATAACTAATCTTATACACAAATAAACGAAATCCATGGATGCCATGACGTCCGCGGACGAGGGAGGTGCGAGGGGAGGGGGAGAAGATGCGCGAGGGGAGGGGATCTAGTGGCGACGAGTGGCGAGGTTCGGAGGTGGCAGCGACGCTGGTCGAGAGGGGAAGTGAAAAATATGGATTGAATCAGAATGACTTGAGTTTTTTGACTATGAGAGGTTGATAGAAGATGGACTGGTGCTTGCATGGGCCTAAGAGGCCATGCCATAACAAAGTGTAGTGAACGGAAAAAAACTCAGCAAATATCTATGCTTAATATCATTTAATTTTGGCATTGTATTTTTTAGAGGGCATGATCTTAGTTTTGGAATCCTTGAGATCTTTCATAGTGAAAATAAATAGCAGCATATAATAACTCCCAAGTGAAATTAACAAATAAGGGTATGCTCCCTGGCAACAACGCTATAAAATATTCTTGATGAGCCACAAGTATAGGGGGTCGCGGGAGTCTTCAAGGAAAGTATTTCAATCCAAATTTATTGATTCGACACAAGGGGAGTCAAAGAATATTTATAAGCCTTAGCACTTGAGTTGTCAATTCAACCACACCTAAATAGATAACTTGCTTATGGCAATTTATTAGTAGCAAAGTAATATGATATCAGTAGTGATAGTGACAGAAATAGGAAGTGATTCTAACAGAAACATGAATGGTAGTGACATGTGCAAAGAAATAAATTATCAATTAGTCAATCTTCTTGATGTGTTCTTTGTTCCATCTCACAATAAACAAGAAAAGTGATTCTAACAGAAACAGGAATGGTAGTGACGTGTGCACACGACAATCTAGTCATACTTGTAATTGTGTATCACATACGACATTCATTGTAAGACATATTATCAATTAGTCAATATTCATGATGTGTTCTTCGTGTAATCTGATCTCCATGTGTGAGTAGTTCAGTAAGGTCAGGGTTTCAGGCAAGGGCCTTGCAACCTGTCGTGGTTTTGTCACGACAGATGACCTTGCGAAAGGACTTAGGTGTGGAGCCATCGCAACGTAGGTTAGCTTGAAGGGGCTGAGCGGGACAAAGGACACAAGGTTTACCCAAGTTCGGCCCCTCACAATGAGGTAAAAGCCTACGCCCTTCTTCCGATTGTATTGCTTGGATATCGATTACAAGGGAGAGGAATCGCTTAACCTAGCTATCGATCAGTTGTTTCTTGAGTTAACCCGCCGTCGGGTCTCGCCTTTATATACATAGGTCGAGGCTCTGGGGCTTACAAGAGTCCAAGTCGGGTCACACAACATGACCACCTGGGTTTCTAAGTCGCCTTGCCTTACCAAACAAGTCGCCATCGGGCGGCTCACACCTCTGGGTCTTGGGCCACCATCAGGCCCGCCTCTTATGAGCCGTCGTCTTCATGTTTTGTCTTCTTGGACCTATTTGTGCATTCTTCACATTGAGTTGCTCATGGTGTAACCCGGCCCCTCCTAGGCGGGTCACACCTCGGGGTTATATCCCCAACATTAGGCTCCAGATTGATTTGAACTTGTTCATGTCAATCTTCACTGCTTTAGTTGGCGAGTCATCTCTCATAAGCTTTAACCTCAAATAAAACACTATACCTGCCATGATGTGACGGAAAGTAAATCATTGTAACCTGCCATGACATCCCGCACATTAAATCTACAAAAATGTGACATCACAATGGATCTTTTATATTAATTGGTCGTCCGAGAACCGAGGCGCCTACACTGTTGAGATAATCATGTTGCCTCCTTGATTTTTGCGCATGCCATTTCACTATTTCCTTATAAATAGGGATGGGGTCCCCTCTTTTCACTTTTACCCCGCCCCTCTCTCTTCTTTTTCTTCCTCGTGTCAACCGCCGTTGCCGGAGCTCCGCCGCCCAAGTCGACCGTCGCGAACAACTCCATTCAGGCCGCTGCATCAGCCTGACCGGACCAGAATACGGCGGCGTACTTCCGTTCTTCATCAACCTTCCAGGTACTCTTTCTCCCCTTTCTCAGATCCACATTAGATCAATCCTGTTCATAGGGTTCATCGGAGTTCTTCACATCTCGTCCCAGTCCAACCATCTATTGCTTTAGAACTTTTGATTTGTCCCAAAAATCAAAACAAAAGTAGCATGGTGGTAGTTTTTAGCCCTTTATTTATATCCTGTCTAGATCCCATCTTCTTGACAGTCCATTGATTAGGTCTCCAGTTCCTCCACTGCCATGCTTTAGGTTTAGCCATTTTCATTTATTTTCAGAGCTGCAGTAGAACCAAAATTATAGGCAAAAATAGTGAAACTTGTTTGTCTCACACTTAGCAAAATTTCATCAATCTCAGATCCGTATATGACTGCCCTACCAATGCTATTCAGGCACCTTAAATAATAATCTCATAACCCGCCAGCCTTTTAACTGGCTTGTCTATAACGTGTAACCCGCCAGGAGCTCCGAACATGCTTTTGCAATTTGACTCATAAATATGTTGCTCATAACTTGATAATCATACTGCATAGTTAAGGTATCTCTTAGTTGTAGCTGATGTTGTGGCAGCAAATCTGATAGTAAGAATAGGGGGTACGTAGGAGGAGGCAAGGCCCTAGCTATGGCAAGCTTGTGCACGCAAGATTTACGAGTTCAGGCCCTTCTCAGAAGAAGTAATGGCCCTAAGTCTCGGTGTCCGGAGGCTTGGTCGACTGGATTATGCGTGAAAGTTACAGGGGGTGCGAACCCTTGTGCTAGAGGAGGAGGGTGGCTTATATAGAGTGCGCCAGGACCCTCCAGCCCTCAGTTACACAGGGTTCAATGTACATTAAGATAGATCATTACTGATAATGCTAGCTATAAATGACCTTTAAAACTATGGAGTGAATGCCTGGTCGTTGCCATCCCGAGTGACTTTAGATCTTCTGTACTCCGAGTGATTCTTCGTATGGTCAAATGACTATATCTTGGTCGAGTGGAATATTGATATCCGAGTGATTCATCTGGTCTAGTGGACTACACTCCAAGGCGATTTCAGTCGATATCTTCAGTTGTACTTCGAATGTCTTTGACTCTAGGGCAGTGTCCTTGGGTAGGGCGTCTAGGTCAGGCCTATGACCCTACCCTATGTACATTTCATCGTCATTAGCCCCCGAATGGATTGAGGTCTGAGTGAAAAAGGGTTGAAGTTAGTTCCGACTTGATTCCACGCTTTGGAGGTATTTCGTTGGAGTCTGAAAATCATGCTGAAGCTTCAACCTTGTTTCAGTCGCCTTGATCAATTCAGAGGTCGTCCAGTGAATTATGCTGATAATCTTCGAGTGTTGTTACGGTGCGAAATCTTCAGCGCGATTGGTTGCTTTGCGGTTCCCGGATCTCACGGGATTCGAAATTTTGGAGAAGCGCGCGGGACGGAGCGTGTCATGGTAATCAGAGCGGGTAGACAGGAGTGCCTCGATCTCCGTGCTGCCTTTTTCACCACGTATCGGGTGAGCGACTATTGCGGGAAATGACAGGATTGCTCGGGCCCATGGGTCAGCCACTCTGCAGCAGACCCATAAAAGGCGTCGAAGTCGTTGCAAAGAACAGTATGCCTCATTCTCTCTCTCTCTCTCCTTCCTCTGCTTCCCCACCATGCCCTCCTCTACTCTCGACGTCTCCACTTAGCTCGTGCGCACTCCGCCACAACGGTGAAGGACAAGACGACAGCCTTGGAGCACGCGAAGAAGGCGACAACGATAGCGAAAGGCAAGAAGACGGCTTGGGGACGTCGTCGCGATCCGGTCTGCCGCCTGGTTGGATCCAGGGGGACTGGATCCGCTCCATCATCGAGCGGGAAGATTTGGAGAGGCTCGTGGAGGACGGTATGATTGCTGAAAAATCTTGGAGGTTGCCTGAGGGGGAATCCGAGCCCCAGCCGCGCGAGGGTGAGCGTGTCCTCCTCACTACTCATGTCGATTGAGGTCTTTCTCTTCCTCCGCATCCGTTCTTTAGGGGTTTCCTGAACTTTTTCGGTGCTCAGATTCATCATTCCCCCCCAAACACAATCACATATCTTGCTGCTTTCATCTCGTTGTGTGAAAATTTCTTGGTCTGTCAACCACACTGGGGTCTGTTCAAACACATATTCACTTGCCGCTCTTAGTCGGTAAAGAAGGCACATCTGACTGATGAGAAGACACATGTGATCCAGATGTGCGGGGGTCTAGGAATTCAAACTAGGGGTAGGAGCACTTTTCCTTCCATAACCCTTCCCGAGTCAGTTTGGGGATGGCAGTCGACCTGGTTCTACTACAAAGACGTCCCGACTCTTGGTCAGTCGACCGGTCTCCCCCTTTCACTATGGAGCGACTTCGCCAACCTTCTTCATTGACTGTGACCCCAGAGGAGAAAGGCGAGGTGTCTCTTTTAGTCGGCCAGGTTGTCAACTTAGTCCGGGAGGGTGTGATTGGCATGGATCTATTGGAAGTGTTCCTCAGTCGACGCATCCAGCCTCTTCAAGCCCGAGACCACCCGATGTGGATGTACTCAGGCCCTGGTGACACCGCTCGGGTCCACCCAGACGAAGTCGCCGAGGAGACGGTGGCTTAGTGGCTGCGAAGCATCACCGGAAACAAGGATAACCCCATGGGGTCCAGGAGAGTTCGGCCATTCGACACCAACCACGAGCCGGAAGAGGTCAGGCTCAAAATACCGAGTGCTTTCTTCTTTCGACCTGAAATTGCTCTTGAATATAATTGACTCTTGTTGACTTGCACCTTGCAAATTTACACCAAGATGTACTCGATGCCAAACGGGGAACAGCTCCAGGAGGGAGAGGAGAGCGCAGACGAAAGCGCTGACTTGGGCAGCAGGGAGGAGGTCGACTCGCTGCCCCGCTCAGAACATCGATCCAAACAATCCCAAGACCCTGCAGGTGGGCGTGGCAAGGCAGATCCATCAAGCACGCAAGTGCCAAAGCGCACTCGGACTTCGACTCCAGAACTGTCGGAGAAGGCCGCCAAGCAGCCCAAGGTTGTCACAACAAATCTTCGGAAGGCCCTGCCCAAGATCAAGGTGGATGTCCCTGTTGCTTTTGCGTAAGTGTTTGTTTCTTCTCCTCGTCTTCTATGTTATTGTCGACTCATCTGCTTGTTTTACCGAGTGAGTTTTTGAAATTTCAGTGCTGCTACTTCTGGGACGTCCATGGATATCGACAAGGAGCAAGATGACGAGGAAACTGCAGATGTGGCCATTTCTCGGTCAGGTACAGCTCCACAACCATGCTCTTACTTTGCCAATTGTCCTGTCGGTCGACTGAATTCTTATGGTCGAGTGTTTTCTAGCGCCACCAAATGTTATTGAACTTTGAAAGCACAAGTGCTCCCTAGGTGATTTTGGTAATTAATGTTAACATATTTCTTGTTGGACTGATATTTTCATCTAGTATATTTCAGATAAGTTCAACAGTGGAGTGTCATGGACAAGAGGATGTGGAACCCCTTCAAAATGCTAAGGACACATATTGGCTCAAGCTCAAGACTCTACATTTTCATTTTAGTGATCCAAGATCACATTGAGTCCATAGGAAAAGCCAATATTATTAAAAAAGGATGAGGTGTTGCTTAATGGCTTGCTTGCTCAAAATGCTTAGTGATATGCTCCAAAAGCCCTCAACCACTTTCTAATATCCACATATGTCCCAAACCAAAAGTCAAACTCGGCCCCACCGATTTGATCTATCCAGCGCCACCGAGTTCACTTGACATAGCCACTGCCAGAAACCCTAGTCACTTCGGTCTCACCGATAGGGTTCTCGGTCTCACTGAGATGGGATTGCAAACTCTCTGTTTCCCTTCGTAACATTTCGGTCCAACCGAGATGAGCGATCAGTCCCACCGAGTTCTCAATGCAAACTCTCTGTTTCCCTTTCGTAATGTTTCGGTCTCACCAAAATGAGCGATTCGGTCCCACCGAGTTTGCCTGACCAACTCTCTGTTTGCCTATTATAGAAATCGGTCCTGCCGAGTTTATGTGATTGGTCTCACCGAGATTACATTATGCCCTAACCCTAATGAAACCGGTCCCACCGAGTTGACATGTCGGTCCCACCGAAAATCCTAACGTTCACATTTTGAACTAAATCGGTCTGACCGAGTTTTATGATACGGTCCCACCGAGTTTGGTAAATTGTGTGTAACGGTTATATTTTGTGTGGAGGCTATTTATACCCCTCCACCGACTCTTCATTCATGGAGAAAGCCATTATAACGTGCCTACACTTCCAGCATACATTTTCTGAGAGGGAACCACCTACTCATGTGTTGAGACCAAGATATTCCATTCCAACCACAAGAATCTTGATCTCTAGCCTTCCCCAAGTTGTTTTCCACTCAAATCATCTTTCCACCAAATCCAAATCTGTGTGAGAGAGTTGAGTGTTGGGGAGACTATCATTTGAAGCACAAGAGCAAGAAGTTCATCATCAACACACCCTCTATTACCTTTTGGAGAGTGGTGTCTCCTAGATTGGTTAGGTGTCACTTGGGAGCCTCCGACAAGATTGTGGAGTTAAACCAAGGAGTTTGTAAGGGAAAGGAGATCGCCTACTTCGTTTAGATCTACCCTAGTGAGGCAAGTCCTTCGTGGGAGATGGCCATGGTGGGATAGACAAGGTTGCTTCTTCGTGGACCCTTCGTGGGTGGAGCCCTCCATGGACTCGCGCAACCGTTACCCTTCGTGGGTTGAAGTCTCCATCAACGTGGATGTACGATAGCACCACCTATCAGAACCACGCCAAAAATCTCTGTGTCTCCAATTGCATTTGCATACTCCAATCCCATCCCTTTACATTCTCTCAAATTGCATGCTTTACTTTCCGCTGCTCATATACTCTTGCCATGATTGCTTGAAATGTATTGTGAATGTTTAAACTTGTGCTAAAACTCCACCTTAACTTGAAGAAATTAAAAACTCCTACTTTTCATTGTTGAGGGTCTAATCACCCCCCTCTAGACACCTCTTCTCGATCCAACAATTGGTATCAGAGCTTTGGTCTTCATTGCTTTGGTTTAATCACCACTGGAGGAAGATGGATGAGTCTACATTGGGGAGTCTTAGACGTAGAGTACCTATACTTGATGGAGAGTTCTTTCATGAGTGGAAAATAGAGATGCTTGAGATTTTCAGTGAATATCACTTGAACAAGTACATTACTACTCCTTGTGCGCGTCTTGTTGACCCTTGCATCCTACCCTTGATGAGTCTATTGACATGATCCGTAATCTTAGAACTGTCAATTTAATCACTAGAGGATTACCTAGAAACTTGATTACTAGATTGCCTGCTCTTGATTGTACTTACACCATATGGAGATTTCTCGAGGAACGATTTCCAAATTATTCCTTGCAAAACTTAGATGAGATTCTTCACAAGTCTATTGCTTTGAGTAAGATGAATTCCAATGATCCTAAGTTTGATGATTGTTTATTTGAGCTTACCAGCCTCATGCGTGCCAAAGGAGATGTTGGAATCTTTAGCAACATCATCTTCGAAGCCATTAGAATTCATAAAGATGAACATTGTGATGATCACTTATCTAATGAATCACTCTCTCTAGGAATTGATCAATCACAAGACAATGTTGAACATGGATACTATGATGAGGATGATGATAGTGACTTTGATCTAGATGAGTCTATGAGACACTTTGGTCTTATGGCTAATCTTTGCAGCTACATGGCTGGAGGAAAGGAATGGGTTCTTGATAGTGGATGTACCGATCACATGACTAGAGACAAGGATATGTTTGTGAGCTTGCTGAAAACGATGGCCCTCGAAAGTATGTCACCTTTGGTGATAACTCAAAGGGTAAGGTGGTTGGCCTTGGTAAGGTGGCCATCTCACATGATAGCTCTATACAAATGTTATGCTCATTGAATCTCTTGGCTACAATTTACTTTCCATATCTAGACTTGCTGACTTTGGCTTCAATGTCCTATTTACTGAAGTAGATTGCCAAGTGTTTCGTAGAGATAATCATAAAATGATCTTTACCAGTATACGTAGAGGTGATCTATACATTGTTGATTTCACTAAAAAGGCTCAAACTAGAACCTGCTTAATTGCTAAATCTTCTAAAGGTTGGTTGTGGCATAGAAGGTTAGGTCATGTGGGCATGCGAAATCTTGATAAGCTTATTAAAGGTCATCATATCCTTGGAGTGAAAGATGTTATATTTGACAAGGATAGATTGTGCAGTGCTTGTCAAGCAGGAAAACAAGTTGGAGGGAGTCACCCCGTGAAGAACATCATGACCACAAGAAGACCGCTTGAGCTACTTCATATGGATCTTTTTGGTCCCAATGCCTACAAAAGTCTCAGTGGAAACTCATTTGGTCCAGTCATAGTCGATGATTTTTCAAGATTTACGTGGGTGTTCTTTCTTGATGATAAATCGCAGGTCCAAAAGATCTTCAAGAACTTCGCTAGGAAGGCCCAAAATCAGTTTGAAGTGAAGATCAAGAAGGTTTGCAGTGACAACGGAACGGAGTTCAAGAACGCAAATGTGGATACCTTTCTTGACGAAGAAGGGATTTCACATGAGTTCTCGGCTACGTACACGCCTCAACAAAATGGAGTTGTTGACAGGAAGAACCAGACTCTTATTGAGATGGCGAGAACGATGCTTGATGAGTACAAGACGCCAAAACACTTTTGGGCGGAAGCGTTTGAGACAGCTTGTCATGGAACAAATCGCTTGTATCTTCACAAGCTACCCGGCAAGACAACATACGAGCTTCTCACCGGTAACAAACCCCAAGTTGGATACTTCCGAGTATTCGGCTCAAAGTGTTACATTCTTGATGAGCATCATCGTTCCAAATTTGCTCCTAAATCTCATGAGGGTTTCCTACTCGGTTATGGCTCAAACTCTCACACCTACCGTTTCTACAACAATTTCACCAAAAAGGTTGAAGAGACGGTAGATGTGAAGTTTGATCAATCTAACGGCTCGCAAGTAGAGCAATTACCAATTGATGTAGGAGACAAAGACCCCTCGGAAGCAATCAAGACTTGTCTATTGGCAATATTCGTCCAACGGAGGTGAAGGAGAGTACCCCGTCCATCCAAGTGGAAGCCTCTACCCCACGACAAGGTGAACCAAGAGTTGACACAGATGCATCCACAAGTGGGACATGCCAAGATGAAGAAAACGAGGAAGTACACCACGATGATGTTGGAAATATGCCCTAGAGGCAATAATAAATTGGTTATTATTATATTTCCTTGTTCATGATAATCGTTTATTATCCATGCTATAATTGTATTGATAGGAAACTCAGATACATGTGTGGATACATAAACAACACCATGTCCCTAGTAAGCCTCTAGTTGACTAGCTCGTTGATCAATAGATGGTTACGGTTTCCTGACCATGGACATTGGATGTCGTTGATAACGGGATCACATCATTAGGAGAATGATGTGATGGACAAGACCCAATCCTAAGCCTAGCACAAGATCGTGTAGTTCGTTTGCTAAAGCTTTTCTAATGTCAAGTATCATTTCCTTAGACCATGAGATTGTGCAACTCCCGGATACCATAGGAGTGCTTTGGCTGTGCCAAACGTCACAATGTAATTGGGTGGCTATAAAGGTACACTACAGGTATCTCCGAAAGTGTCTGTTGGGTTGGCACGAATCGAGACTGGGATTTGTCACTCCGTGTAAACGGAGAGGTATCTCTGGGCCCACTCGGTAGGACATCATCATAATGTGCACAATGTGACCAAGGAGTTGATCACGGGATGATGTGTTACGGAACGAGTAAAGAGACTTTCCGGTAACGAGATTGAACAAGGTATCAGGATACCGACGATCGAATCTCGGGCAAGTATCGTACCGCTAGATAAAGGGAATTGTATACGGGATTGATTAAATCCTTGACATCGTGGTTCATCCGATGAGATCATCATGGAGAATGTGGTAGCCAACATGTGTATCCAGGTCCCGTTGTTGGTTATTGACCGGAGAGTTGTCTCGGTCATGTCTGCATGACTCCCAAACCCGTAGGGTCTACACACTTAAGGTTCGATGACGCTAGGGTTATAGGGAAAGTATGTACGCGGTTACTGAATGTTGTTCAGAGTCCCAGATGAGATCCCGGACATCACGAGGAGTTCCGGAATGGTCCGGAGGTAAAGATTTATATATGGGAAGTCCTGTTTTGGTCACCGGAAAAGTTTCGGGTGCTATCGGTAACGTACCGGGACCACCGGGAGGGTCCCGGGGGCCCACCAGGTGGGGCTACCTGCCCCAGAGGGCTGCGTGGGCCAAGTGTGAGAGGGGACCAGCCCCAGGTGGGCTGGTGCGCCCCCCCACCAGGGCCCAAGGCAAAGAGAGAAGGGAAAAAGGGGAAACCCTAGGCTCAGATGGGCCTAAGGCCCACCTAGTGGTGCGCCCCCCCTCTCTCCCCCTTGGCCGCCCCCTAGATGGGATCTAGGGATGGCTGCCACCCCTAGGGAGGGAACCCTAGGTGGGGGCGGTGCCCCTCCCCTCCCCCTATATATACTTGAGCAAAGGGGCAGCCCAACACACGATTGAATCTCTCTGTTGGCGCAGCCCTACCCCTCTTCCTCCTCGTCTCTCGTAGTGCTTGGCGAAGCCCTGCTGGAGTCCCGCGCTCCTCCACCACCACCACGCCGTCGTGCTGCTGCTGGATGGAGTCTTCCCCAACCTCTCCTTCTCCCCTTGCTGGATCAAGGCGTAGGAGACGTCACCGGGCTGTACGTGTCTTGAACACGGAGGTGCCGTCTGTTCGGCACTAGGATCATCGGTGATTTGAATCACGACGAATACGACTCTATCAACCCCGTTCACTTGAGTGCTTCCGCTTAGCGATCTACAAGGGTATGTAGATGCACTCTCCTTCCCTCGTTGCTAGACTTCTCCATAGATTGATCTTGGTGATGCGTAGAAAATTTTGAATTTCTGATACGTTCCCCAACAGTGGCATCATGAGCTAGGTCTATGCGTAGTTTCTATGCACGAGTAGAACACAAAGCAGTTGTGGGCGTCGATATTGTCAATTTACTTGCCGTTACTAGTCTTATCTTGATTCGGCGGCCCGGACCGACCTTACACGTACTCTTACGTGAGACTGGTTCCACCGACTGACATGCACTAGTTGCATAAGGTGGCTAGCGGGTGTCTGTCTCTCCCACTTTAGTCGGATCGGATTCGATGAAAAGGGTCCTTATGAAGGGTAAATAGAAATTGGCATATCACGTTGTGGTTTTCACGTAGGTAAGAAACGTTCTTGATAGAAACCTATAGCAGCCACGTAAAAACTTGCAACAACAATTAGAGGACATCTAACTTGTTTTTGCAGCATATGCCTTGTGATGTGATATGGCCAAAAGGATGTGATGAATGATATATGTGATGTATGAGATTGATCATGTTCTTGTAATAGGAATCAGGACTTGCATGTCGATGAGTATGACAACCGACAGGAGCCATAGGAGTTGTCTTTATTTATTTATGACCTACGTGTCAACATAAATGTCATGTAATTACTTTACTTTATTGCTAAAGCGTTAGCCATAGTAGTAGAAGTAATAGATGACAAGACAACTTCAAAAAGACACAATGATGGAGATCATGATGATGGAGATCATGGTGTCATGCCGGTGACAACGATGATCATGGAGCCCCGAAGATGGAGATCAAAAGGAGCAAAATGATATTGGCCATATCATGTCACTATTTGATTGCATGTGATGTTTATCATGTTTTACATCTTATTTGCTTAGAATGACGGTAGCTTAAATAAGATGATCCCTCACTAAAATTTCAAGAAAAGTGTTCCCCCTAACTGTGCACCGTTGCGAAGGTTTGTTGTTTCGAAGCACCACGTGATGATCGGGTGTGATAGATTCTAACGTTCGAATACAACGGGTGTTGACGAGCCTAGCATGTACAGACATGGCCTCGGGACACATGCGGAACACTTAGGTTGACTTGACGAGCCTAGCATGTACAGACATGGCCTTGGAACACAGAAGACCGAAAGGTCGAACATGAGTCGTATAGAAGATACGATCAACATGAGATGTTCACCGATGTTGACTAGTCCGTCTCACGTGATGATCGGACACGGCCTAGTTGACTCGGATCATGTTTCACTTAGATGACTAGAGGGATGTCTATCTGAGTGGGAGTTCATTAAATGAACTCAATTATCATGAACATAGTCTAAATTGTCTTTGAAAATATGTTGTAGATGAATAGCTCACGTTGTAGCTCCCTGTTTCAATACGTTCCTAGAGAAAGATTAAGTTGAAAGATATTGTAAGCAATGATGCGGACTAGGTCCATAGTCCGAGGAGTGTCCTCACTGCTACACAGAAAGCTTACGTCTTTGATGCACCGCTCAATGTGCAAACCCCTACAACGTCATCTGTGGATGTTATGAACACCTAACAGACACGTCCTGATGACTACTTGATAGTTTAGTGCACCATACTTTACGGCTTAGAATCGGGATTCCAATGACGTTTTGAACGACATGAGACTTATGAGATGTTCCAAGGGCTGAAATTGGGATTTCAGGCTCATGCCCGTGTTGAGAGGTGTGAGACCTCTGACAAGTTCTTTTGCCAACAAGATGGAGGAGAATTGCTCAGCTAGTGAGCATGTGCTCAGAATGTCTGGGTGCTAAAATCACTTAAATCAAGTGGGAGTTAAACTTCCAGATAAGATAGTGATTGATAGAGTTCTCTAGCCACTATCACTAAGCTACTAGATCTTCGTGATGAACTATGACCGGAAAGGGATGGAGTTGATCCCGGAGCTATTCGCGGTGCTTAAGACCGCAAAAGGTAGAAATCAAGAAGGAGCATCAAGTGTTGATGGTTTAACAAGACCACTGGTTTCAAGAAGGGCAAGGGCTAGAAGGGAAACTTCATGGATGGCAAACCAGTTACCGCTCCAGTGAAGGAACCCAAGGTTGAACCCAAACCCGAGACTAAGTGCTTCTATTGTAAAGGGAACAGTCACTGGTAGCGGAATTACCCCAAATGCATGGTAGATAAGAAGGCTGGCAACTTCAACAAAATTTATACGTGTTATTAATGTGTACCTCACTAGTACTCTTGGTAGCACCTGGGTATTGGATACCGGTTCAGTTACTATTATTGGTGACTTGAAGCAAAAGCTACGGACTAAACGGAGACTGGCTAAGGGCGAGGTGACGATGTGTGTTGGAAGTGTTTCCAAAATTGATGAGATCACCATCGCACGCTCCATCTGCCTTCGGGATTAGTATTGAACCTAAATAAATGTTATCAGGTGCCTACGTTGAGCATGAATATGATTAGATCATGTTCATTGCGATACGGTCATTCATTTAAGTTAGAGAATAATGGTTATTCTGTTTACATGAATGATACCTTTCATGGTCATGCACCCTATGTGAATGGTTCATTGAATCTCGGTCGTGGTGATACACATGTTCACGCCAAGAGATGTAGAGTTAATAATGATAGTACCACTTTCTTGTGGCACTGCCACTTAGGTCATATTGGCGTAAGATGCATGAAGAAACTCCATATCGATGGATGTTTGGAGTCACTTGATTTTGAATCGCTTGACACATGCGAGCCATGCCTCATGGGCAGGATGACTAAGACCCCGCTTTCAGGTACAATGAAACGGGCAAGTGACTTGTTGGAAAACATACATGCTGATGCGTGTGATCCAATGAGAATTGAATCGTGCGGTGGATATCGCTACTTTCTCATCTTCACTGACGATTTGAGTAGATATAGGTATATTTACTTAATGAAGCACAAGTCTGAAACGTTTGAAAAGTTCAAGCAATTTCAGAGTGAAGTTAAGAATCATCATAACAAGAAGATCGAATTCCTACGATGTGATCAATGAGAATATCTGAGTTATGAGTTTGGCAAACACTTAAGACATTGTGGAATTGTTTCACAGTTGAAGCCACCTGGAACACCACTGGGTTATGGTGTGTCCGGACGTCGTAATCGAACCTTATGAGATATGGTGCGATCTATGATGTCTCTTATCAATCTACCGTTTTCATTTTGAGGTTATGCGTTAGAGGCAGCTACATTCACTTTAGATAGGACACCATCTAAGTCCGTTGAAACGACGTCGTGTGAACATTGGTTTGGCAAGAAACCAAAGTTGTCGTTTCTTAATGTTTGGGGCTGCGATGCTTAAGGCTTCAGCCGAAGAAGCTCGAACCCAAAGCGGACAAACACATCTTCATAGGATACCCAAAGGTGACAGTAGGGTATACCTTCTATCTCAGATCCGAGGGCAAATTGTTTGTCGCTAAGAACGGGTCCTTTCTCGAGAAGGAGTTTCTCTCGAAAGAATTGAGTGGGAGGAAGATAGAACTTGATGAGGTTGTCGAACCTTTACTTCAACCAGAGAGTGATGCAACACAGAAAGATGTTTTCTGTGGCGCCTACGTCTGTTGAATAGGAAGTTAATGATAGTGATCATGAAGCTTTGGATCAAGTTGCTATCGAACCTCGTAGGTCGACAAGGATATGTACAACTCCTAAGTGGTACGGTAATCCTGTCTTAGATATCATGTTGTTAGACAACAATGAACCTACGAGCTATGGAGAAGCGATGGTGGGCCCGTATTCCGACAAATGGTTAGAAGCCATGAAATCCGAGATAGGATCCATATATCAGAACAAAGTATGGACTTTGGTGGACTTGCCCGATGATCGGCAGGCCATTGAGATAAATGGATCTTTAAGAAGAAGACGGACGTGGGCGGTAATGTTACCATCTAGGAAGCTCGACTTGTGGGAAAGAGTCTTTTCACAAGTTCAAGGAGTTGACTACGATGAGAATTTCTCACCCGTAGCGATGCTTAAGTCCGTCGGAATCATGTTAGCATTAGCTGTATTTTTCAATTATGAAATCTTACAGATGGATGTCAAAACAAGTTTTCTTACCAAGTTTTCGTAAGAAAAGTTGTATGTGATACAATAAAAGGTTTTGTCGATCTTAAGGATGCTAAAAGGTATGCTGGCTCTAGCAATCCTTCTATGGACTAGAGCAAGCATCTCGGAATCGGAATATATGTTTTGATGGAGTGATCAAAGCTTTTAGGTTTATACAATGTTTGCTAGAAACTTGTATTTACAAGAAAGTGAGTGGGAGCACTACAACATTTCTGATAAGTATATGTGGATGACATATTGTTGATCCGAAATAATGTAGAATTTTTGGAAAGCATAAACGGTTGTTTGAAGAGTGTTTTTCAAAGGAGGACCTGGATAAAGCTGCTTACATATTGGGCATCAAGATCTATAGAGATAGATCAAGACGCCTGATGGTACTTTCAAAGAACGCACACCTTGACATGTTTTTGAAGGATTTCAAAATAGATCAGTCAAAGAAGGGGTTCTTACCTGAGTTGTAAGGTGTGAGGTTGAGTAAGACTCAAAGCTTGACCACGGCAGAAGAAAGAGAAAGGACGAAGGTCGTCCCCTATGCTTTTGTCATAGGCTCTATACGGTATGCCATGCTGAAGTACCGCACCTGATGTGTGCCTTGCCACATGTCTGGAAGGAGGGTACAAAGGTGATCTAGGAGTAGATCACCAGATAGCAGTCAAAATTATCCTTAGAGGAATAAGGAAGTGTTTCTCGGTTATGGAGGTGATAAAGAGTTCGAAGTAAAGAGTTACGTCGATGCAAGCTTAAGCTTAACACCTATCCGGATAGCTCTGAGTAGAGATACCCGATACGTATAATGAAGCAATAATTTGGAATAGCTCCAAGTGGAACGTGGTAGCAGCATCTATGATATAAAGTTTTGCGAAATACATAGAGATCTGAATATGGAAAGACCCGTTGACTACAACCTCTCTCACAGCATAACATGATCAAACCCAAAACTCTTTGAGTGTTTATCACATAGTGATGTGAACTAGATCATTGAGTCTAGTAGACTCTTGGATGTTGGTCACATGGCGATGTGACCTGTGAGTGTTGATCACATGGCGATGTGAACTAGATTATTGACTCTAGTGCAAGTGGGAGACTGTTGGAAATATGCCCTAGAGGCAATAATAAATTGGTTATTATTATATTTCCTTGTTCATGATAATCGTTTATTATCCATGCTATAATTGTATTGATAGGAAACTCAGATACATGTGTGGATACATAAACAACACCATGTCCCTAGTAAGCCTCTAGTTGACTAGCTCGTTGATCAATAGATGGTTACGGTTTCCTGACCATGGACATTGGATGTCGTTGATAACGGGATCACATCATTAGGAGAATGATGTGATGGACAAGACCCAATCCTAAGCCTAGCACAAGATCGTGTAGCTCGTTTGCTAAAGCTTTTCTAATGTCAAGTATCATTTCCTTACACCATGAGATTGTGCAACTCCCGGATACCGTAGGAGTGCTTTGGGTGTGCCAAACATCACAACGTAACTGGGTGGCTATAAAGGTACACTACAGGTATCTCCGAAAGTGTCTGTTGGGTTGGCACGAATCGAGACTGGGATTTGTCACTCCGTGTAAACGGAGAGGTATCTCTGGGCCCACTCGGTAGGACATCATCATAATGTGCACAATGTGACCAAGGAGTTGATCACGGGATGATGTGTTACGGAACGAGTAAAGAGACTTGCCGGTAACAAGATTGAACAAGGTATCAGGATACCGATGATTGAATCTCGGGCAAGTATCATACCGCTAGATAAAGGGAATTGTATACGGGATTGATTAAGTCCTTGACATCGTGGTTCATCCGATGAGATCATCGTGGAGCATGTGGGAGCCAACATGGGTATCCAGATCCTGCTGTTGGTTATTGACCGGAGAGTTGTCTCGGTCATGTCTGCATGACTCCCGAACCCGTAGGGTCTACACACTTAAGGTTCGATGACGCTAGGGTTATAGGGAAAGTATGTACGCGGTTACTGAATGTTGTTCAGAGTCCCAGATGAGATCCCGGACATCACGAGGAGTTCCGGAATGGTCCGGAGGTAAAGATTTATATATGGGAAGTCCTGTTTTGGTCACCGGAAAAGTTTCAGGTGCTATCGGTAACGTACCGGGACCACCGGGAGGGTCCCGGGGGCCCACCAGGTGGGGCTACCTGCCCCAGAGGGCTGCGTGGGCCAAGTGTGAGAGGGGACCCGCCCTAGGTGGGCTGGTGCGCCCCCCACCAGGGCCCAAGGCAAAGAGAGAAGGGAAAAAGGGGAAACCCTAGGCTCAGATGGGCCTAAGGCCCACCTAGTGGTGCGCCCCCCTCTCTCCCCCCTTGGCCGCCCCCTAGATGGGATCTAGGGCTGGCCGCCACCCCTAGGGAGGGAACCCTAGGTGGGGGCACAGCCCCTCCCCTCCCCCTATATATACTTGAGCAAAGGGGCAGCCCAACACACGATTGAATCTCCCTGTTGGCGCAGCCCTACCCCTCTTCCTCCTCGTCTCTCGTAGTGCTTGGCGAAGCCCTGCTGGAGTCCCGCGCTCCTCCACCACCACCACGCCGTCGTGCTGCTGCTGGATGGAGTCTTCCCCAACCTCTCCTTCTCCCCTTGCTGGATCAAGGCGTAGGAGACGTCACCGGGCTGTACATGTCTTGAACACGGAGGTGCTGTCCGTTCGGCACTAGGATCATCGGTGATTTGAATCACGATGAGTATGACTCCATCAACCCCGTTCACTTGAACGCTTCCACTTAGCGATCTACAAGGGTATGTAGATGCACTCTCCTTCCCTCTTTGCTAGACTTCTCCATAGATTGATCTTGGTGATGCGTAGAAATTTTTTGAATTTCTGCTACGTTCCCCAACAGATGAACCTCATCAACCTCCTTCTCCACCTCGACAAGAGAACGACAACATCAACAATGAAGAAGGCTAAGAAGAAGAACGAGATGATGAAGAAGATGCTCCACCCCGACCCAAACAAAATCTCCCACAAGTTCGAGCAAGGGTTTCACAAGACCATCCCGTTGAACAAATCTTCAATGATATCCAAACCGGGAGAATCACTCGCTCTAAAACTCTTTGGCAATTTTTTGTGAACATTATTCATTCATCTCTAGCATTAAACCTATGAATGTTGAAGAAGCATTGGAAGATCCGGATTGGATAAATGCCATGCATGAAGAGCTACACAGCTTTGGAAGAAACCAAGTGTGGACATTGGTCGAGAAGCTCGACAACAACCACAACATCATCGGTACCAAATGGGTGTTTTGCAACAAGCAATACGAAGATGGACAAGTCGTTTTCAAGAAAGCATGTCTCGCCGCCCAAGGCTACACTCAAGTCGAAGGTATGGACTATGGTGAGACATATGCCCCCTTTTCTAGACTTGAGTCCATCCGCATCTTACTTGCCTATGCTAATCACCATGATATTACCTTGTACCAAATGGACATTAAAAGTGCTTTTCCAAAATGGTGAAATTGAGGAGGAAGTTTATGTCAAACACCTCCCAGCTTTGTTAATCCTAAGAAACCCGACCATGTTTACAAACTTCACAAAGCTCTTTATGGTCTTAAACAAGATCCTAGAGCATGGTATAAATGCTTGACCAAGTTCCTTATTGAAAAAGGCTTTGAGATTGGAAAGATAGATTCTACTCTTTTTACTAAAAGGGTTAATGGTGAATTATTTGTGTGCCAAATTTATGTTGATGATATCATATTTGGTTCAACTAACCCTCATTTTAGTGAAAAGTTTGGAAATCTAATGTCGGAGAAGTTTGAGATGTCTATGATGAGTGAACTCAAGTTCTTTCTTGGTCTGCAAATCAAGAAAACTAAGGAGGGTACCTTTGTTTCTTAAACAAAGTATACTAAGGACTTATCCAAGAAGTTCAACATGCAATAATGCGAAGGTATGAATACACCCATGCCTACTAGTGGACATCTTGACTTGACTAAGGATGGCAAACCGGTTGACCAAAAGGTTTATCGCCCTATGATTGGTTCATTGTTATATCTATGTGTCTCCCGTTCCGATACTATGCTAAGTGTAAGTGCATCTAGTGCCACCCCTAGTTGGTTTTGGAGTATTGACGACAAACCTGGTTGAGGGACTAATGTGTTTGTGAGAATTGCAGGATAACATAGGTAGTAGTCCCTCATTGATTCGGTTTACCTATCGGAGATGACCCCTCAAAATGTGTGAAGACATTGAAGATAATGGTGGTATGTGAAGATATTCACATTGAAGACATCGCATGAAGTCTTTGGAGCGCGAAGACATAGTTGTTTCGTAGTTTCATTTTCTTCTTTGTTGAGTCATAGGAACCACCGCACTGTTAAGTGGGGTCCAAGTGAACAAAGTCAGAGTGACTAAAGTGATGCTCAACCAAATCCTAAGTCTTCAAGCGAAGACAATGAGAGCAAATCTTATCCAGAGCTGGATGAGTCAGCTTTACTTGTAGTCCAAGTCAAGCTGCCGCGTGTGTTTAAAATCTGACCGTTGGAACATGTGTCAGTTCCTTAGTGACCTAGGGTCATTTCGGACAAATCAGGTCGGGTTGCCTAGTGGCTATAAATAGCCCACCCCCTACACCATTAATTGGTGGTTGCTCAGAGTTAGTGCACGGCTTTTGTCATTTGAGAGCAACCCACCTCCGAAACCTTTGAGAGAGAAATCCCTGCGAGGACAAAGCCCAAAACACCCAGAGCCCAAAGAGTGTTTGGCATCACTGAAGTCTTTCTGTCTGCGTGACCTGAAGACTTGTTACACTTGAGGACCGTGAATCCTCCAGCCGGTTAGGCGTCGCGTTCTGAGCATCCAAGAGTCATTGTGGATCACCGGTGAATGAAGTCTGTGAAGGTTTGGAAGTCTACCTTGAAGACTTACCTGAGTGATTGGGAGAGGACTGGGTGTCCTTAGCTCAAGGGGAATAAGGTGAAGACGCAGTCTTCTGAGTTGAATCTCAGCCTTCCTAACCAGACGTATAGTTGCCACAGCAACTGGAACTGGTCCAACAAATCCTTTGTCTTCACCAAGCAATTGGTTCTATCTTTTGCTTCTCTTTACTTACAGTTTGTCTTCGTGAAGTCATTGCCTGCTTGCATTATCTGTTTGACTTCACTGTGTGACTACTTGTTCTGATTTGCTTCATACTATCTTCCATCCTGATCCATACTGCCTACCTGCTAATAGTCTTCGTGCTTTCACTTCATTGAATACTTGACTATGGCTTGCCTAGTGTAGTCTACCTTCCGCTGCATGTTAATAGGTTCATTTCTATTGTTTGTCTTTGAAACTTCCATGTTTTGAAGACTTTCATAAAAATCGCCTATTCACCCCCCTCCAGTCGATAACTAGCACTTTCAATTGGTATCAGAGCAAGGTACTCCCTTGTTCTATGTGATTCGGCTTAACCACCTGGAGTTTTAGCTATGTCGACTACAGGGATAATAAAAGTCTCCGCTGCGTGCCATGTCTTCGATGGCACTGATTACCCCTACTGGAAGAATAAGATGCGCATGCATCTTGAAGCCATTGATGTCGATCTATGGTATGTCGTCAAGAATGGCGTTCCCAAGACTGGTGAAGTTGTCACCCTTGCTGATGTCAAGAAGTTTGTTCAACTGGATTCTACTGCCAAGAACATCATCTGTGGTCATCTGACCAAAGGATAGTATGGCCGTATGAGTGCTCTGGAAACGTCAAAGCTAGTCTGGGACTGGCTCTCCAAGGTCAATGAAGGCGTCTCAACCCAGAGAGATCAAAGGATCAGTGTCCTTCGCAACCTCTTCAACCGCTTCAAGAGAAACGACAATGAGAATGTCCAACTCACATTTTATCGCCTCACTGACATCACAAATGAGCTTCATGCTCTCGGCGCCACTGAGATCACCAAGCATGAAATCGTCAAGACACTCCTAAGATCATTTGACAACTCGTTTGACACTCTAGACCTGATGATTCAAGAACGCCCTGACTTCAAGACACTAGATCCGTCTGACATACTTGAGAGGCTCAACACACATGAGTTTCAGCTATCTGAGAAAAGAGATATCTATGGTCCCAACTATGGCCGAACTCGCACTTTGAAGGCAAAGGTTGTTTCCTCATCTAAAGAAGAATCTGACTGCAGTTCTGGTGATCCCGAAGACATTGGAAAGGAGCTTGCTATGCTTGTGAAGAAGTTCCAGAAATTCACCAAGAAGAAAGGCTTCAGAAAGTCTTCACGATACAGCTCAAGAAATGATGAAGCTTCTACTCATGACCACAATAAGAGAACATGCCTCAAGTGCAAGAAACCTGGTCACTACATCTCTGACTGTCTGCAGTGGGACAATGAAACTAAGAAGAAGAATAAGAAGAGCAAGGAATATGATTCTGATGACAACAAGAAGAAGAAATCCTCAAAGTCTTCTTCCAAGTCTTCATCAAAGTCTTCATCACACAAGAAGAGCTCATCTGACAAGGCTCGTGCTTTTGTTGGCAAGGAGATGGATTCAGAGGAGGAGTCTTCTTCTGAGGAGACGGAGGTGGAGTATGAGGAGGAGTCCGACTCTGGCATTGCAAGTCTGGCTCTAGCTACATCCTACGTTGCCAAGTCCATCTTCAACACTAAAGACAATGGCTCCGTCACCTACACTGATGCTAATGATAAGGACGATTCCGCTCCCACCTACTGCTTCATGGCACGTGGTGCTAAGGTAAACTCATGTGATGCTTACTTTCAAGCATCAAGTGAAGATGACTCTCATTGTGAATCCAAACCCAGCTACAAAACACTTGCTAAAATTGCAACTGAACAACAGAAAGCTATGGAACATATTCAAAAACTGTTAGACAAAAGCTATGACCTGTTGGACGCGGAAATGACCCGATCTCAGTCCTTAATTGAAGACATAAAAAATCTTCATGTTAAGTATGGGGAACTTGAAAGTCGTCATGAACCGCTCTCAACAACTCATGAAAAGCTTTCCTATGATTATCTTCAAAGGAAGCAAGAACTTGAGAAATTGAGAGCAGTTCATGAAGATCTTCAAAAAGAAAACAAGTCACTTCGCGCTCAACAGATCAGTCCCGCTCAAGAAGGATTTGAACCACCATATCAAAAATGCCTTGAGTGTGATAACGCCACTTCTGTTCCTGAATGTTCTACTGCTACTACTGTTGCAATATCTTCAACTATTGATGTGGTAACTAACCCCTCTACCGAGGATTCCACTGCTATTGCTGATGAAAATGCTAGGTTGAAGACATTGCTTGAGACAGGGATGTACAAAAGTCTCAAAGGGCATCAGACACTGTGGTGTCCTCAAAAAGCAGATTCTGAACTGAAACCCTAGGAAAGAGGGTGTTGGGTTCGAGAGGAAAATGAATGTTGATGGTTCTTACTGGAAGCCTGAGCAGTACCTCAAAACCACATGGGTTGCTGCAAAGGAACCTTCAGTGGATCCATCCACCCTATTTGGCTTCACTTGTGCTAACCCTATTATTATTGATGAATCCTTTGATGCAAACTATAAACCGTTTAAGAATCAGAATGGTGAAGTGTTTGCCAAGTATATTGGTACTAACTGCAGGAATGGGCCACCTATGAAGAAAATCTTGGTGCCCAAAAGGTGCCTGGAGAATCTTCCTGCGAATGTCATCATGACACCACAAGGGAAGAAGACAAACCCCAAACCAAAGGCTTCATATGGTCCAAAGGCTTCATACAAACACATGACTCACCTGAGTCACCCTAACACCAATGTTTTGCAGGAAAATCATACTCAAACTTATGAATATGAGCGCGGCTCATCAAACCGCTATGTTCATAAGACTAAGAACTACTCTGTTTATTCATATGAGTACTATTCGCCTCCTGCAAGGCTATTTGTTAGGGCCCCAAAGCCAAAGTTCTCAGATGCTGCACTTAGACTCATTGCTTCGAAGCCACCCCTGAAGATGTGGGTGGTTAAGAAGACTTAACTCTCTTTTGCAGGGAAAGGTCTCCAGCCAGAAATCAAAGGCGTCAGATGCTATTGCTGGGGACCTAAAACATCTTGTGGGGCGCAAGATAAAATGCCCAAATGGTCTTATTATGTATTTCGTTCCCGAGTCGCTTGCCATTTATCCTATCAGCCCTAACCTGGATCTGAGCTTTCATAATCTACTTTCTCGTCAAATGTTTATGCTTCACAATACTCTTCGTGAAGCCTACCCCCCTAACTGCACTGTAGGGTATGAGACCAGCTGCTTCAGAATGGATTATTGATAGTGGATGCACTAACCACATGACTGGTGATCAAAGTCTTCTCATGGACTCAACCTTACGCCCATCTGACAAGAGTCACATCACATTTGCTGACACTAGTAAAAGCAAGGTATTGGGTCTAGGTAGAGTTGCAATCTCAAAGGATCAGCACATGGATAAAGTGATGCTTGTTGAATCCCTTGGTTTCAACCTAATGCCTGTCTCAATGCTTTGCGATTTGAACATGATTGTGATATTTGGAAAATATCGTTGCCTTGTTCTAATGGAATCTGACAAGTCTCTAGTCTTTGAAGGGTATCGGAAAGGTGATTTGTACATGGTAGATTTCTCAGCAGGACCACAGCTTGCCGTATGTCTTCTTGCAAAAGCTTCAGAGTGCTAGCTCTGGCATCGGAGGCTAGGGCATGCTGGCATGAGGAACTTGCATACGCTCGCAAAGAAGAAGCATGTCATAGGCATCGAGGGCGTCAAGTTCAAGAAGGATCACTTATGCGGTGCCTGCGAAGCTGGAAAGATGACGAGGGCCAAGCATCCCTCGAAGGCAATCATGACAACAACTCAACCCTTCGAACTGCTACACATGAACCTATTCGGCCCTACTCACTACTCTACTCTCACTACTACTGCTTGTCTCTATGGCTTCGTCATTGTTGATGATTATTCAAGATATACATGGGTGCACATAATCCTCTACAAGACTGAAGTGCAGGATGTCTTCAGACGCTTCGCCAACCGTGCCATGAACAACTATGGTGTCAAGATCAAGCATATCAGAAGTGACAATGGCACATAATTCAAGAACACCGGCCTTGACACTTATCTTGATACATTGGGCATCACTCATGAGTTCTCAGCTCCGTACACGCCGCAGCAGAATGGCATCATGGAGCGCAAGAACAAAACACTCATTGAGATGGCTCGGACGATGCTTGATGAATACAAGACTCCAAGAAAGTTCTGGCCTGAAACCATTGATACTGCATGCCATGTCATCAACTGTGTTTATCTTCACAAGCTTCTGAAGAAGACATCCTATGAACTCCTTACTGGTAAGAAGCCAAATGTCAGTTACTTGAGAGTATTTGGTGCTAGGTGCTGGATCAAGGATCCACATCACACTTAAAAATTTGCACCGAAAGCACATGAAGATTTTATGCTTGGTTACGGAAAGGATTCGCACTCCTATAGATTCTTCAACCTCTTTCACTATAAAGTGGTTGAAACTGTAGATGTGCGGTTCGGTGAGACTAACGGCTCGCAAAGAGAGCACCTGCCAAATGTGCTAGATGAAGTTCCACCTAGTGAATCCATCAAGCTTATGGGAACTAGAGAAATCATACCGTCTGAAGCTTAGGCTGAAGAGGAACTTATCATTTCTGCACCTAATCAACCTGAAGACAATGCTCAGCCTGAAGACAATCCTCCTAATGATGACAATGATCAGCTAGAGCAAAATCTTCGTCCAGTTCATCCTCGTGTTGCAAATGAAGTACAGATCGAGAAGATAATTGATAGCATCAATGCACCTGGTCCACTCACTCGTTCAAGAGCAACACAGCTAGCAAATTTCTGTGGGCACTTTGCATTTGTCTCAATATCTGAACCAAAGAAAGTTGTTGAAGCCTTCATGGAACCTGAATGGATTCAAGCTATGCAAGAAGAGCTTCAACAGTTCGAGCTAAACAATGTGTGGGAATTGGTCAAGTGTCCTGATCCTCGTAAAAACAACATCATAGGCACTAAATGGATATATCGCAATAAGCAAGATGAGCATGGTCAAGTTGTCAGAAACAAGGCTCGTCTCGTTGCTCAAGGATACACTCAAGTTGAAGGGATTGACTTTGATGAAACATTTGCTCTCGTGGCTAGGCTTGAAGCCATTCGCATACTGCTAGCCTACGCAAATCATCATAACATCCTTCTATATCAAATGGATGTGAAGAGTGCCTTTCTCAATGGCAAGATTGAAGAAGAAGTGTATGTTGCACAATCGCGTGGCTTTGAAGATCCAAAACATCCTGATATGGTATACAAGGTCAACAAGGCACTGTATGGCCTCAAACAAGCCCCTCGCACTTGGTATGATGCACTTAAAGATTTTCTGAAGAGCAAAGGCTTCAAACCTGGTTCTTTGGATCCCACGCTCTTCACGAAGACATATGATGGTGAACTATTTGTGTGCCAAATATATGTGGATGACATCATCTTCGGCTGCACTAATAAAAAATACAGTGATGAGTTTGGACACATGATGCAAGAGCAATATCAGATGTCCATGATGGGTGAGCTGAAGTTCTTCCTTGGTCTTCAAATACGTCAGCAAAGCAACGGCATCTTCATATCTCAAGAGAAATACCTCAAAGACTGCCTGAAGAAGTTTGGAATGCAAGACTGCAAAGGTTACACGACGCCAATGCCAACCAAAAGTCATCTGGATCCTGACGCCAATGGTAAAGAGTTCGATCAAAAGGTATACCGCTCCATGATTGGTTCTTTACTTTATTTATGTGCATCTAGGCCAGATATAATGCTTAGTGTTTGCACGTGTGCCCGATTCCAAGCGGCACCAAAGGATTCGCATCACTTAGCTGTGAAGTGAATTCTTCGATATTTGGCTTACACCCCAACAGTAGGATTATGGTATCCAAAGGGCTCAGAGTTTGATCTAGTTGGATTCTCAGATGTTGATTATGCTGGGGACAAGGTTGATCGCAAGTCTACATCAGGCACATGTCACTTTCTTGGACGATCTCTTATCTGTTAGTCTTCAAAGAAGCAGAACTGTGTATCTCTCTCCACCGCTGAATCTGAATACATTGCTGCTGGATCTTGCTGCGCTCAGCTTCTATGGATGAAACAAACACTCAAAGACTATGGCATCCATTTGAAGCAAGTGCCACTCTACTGTGACAATGAAAGCGCCATCAAGATTGCCAACAACCCAGTTCAGCACTCGAAGATAAAGCACATTGAAATTCGTCATCACTTTCTCAGAGATCATGTCATGAAGGAAGATATTGATATCATTCACATCAACACTGAAGAGCAACTGGCAGATATCTTCACAAAGCCCTTGGATGAGAAAAGGTTTTGCAAGTTGCAGTGTGAGCTAAATATCTTGGAATCCTCAAATGTCCTGTGATTAGGCACACATCCTAACACTTATGCATGTTGATGACTTAGATGTGCAACACACGAAGTAACATATATCTTCAACTAATGAAGATTTACACTCTAAGTGTGAATACATTAACGCGGAATTTGACTTCGGAGCGCCACGATAATTGTGCGCCGTGTCTGGGTCTAATACTTCCTATACGGTGGGTAACGCCGCCACCAAATTTTTGTTTGGAGTGTTTTTTGTTGGCATTACATTTGCAAAGTCTTCGCATTTGGTTTGTCTTCAATATTGACATGACTTCATGTTTATCTTCACAATATTGATTTGGTATTATTCTGATATATTCATATATTAGTGTTCTGTCCTCTACAACATTCACTTATAGCTATGTCTTCTCGTTTGAATCTTTTGAACTAAGTGAATGTGATTGGACCCTAACCTCTCTATGCTCCCGTCTCAAATCTATCTATCTAAATCATATGCATTCTATTGAAACCGTCGAATGTCTTCTCTACGTCCTTGTCAGGAGAAGATAAAGAGACAAATATTAAATCTGTTTTAAATGCTCAATCCTTTTTGCCTAAAACCCAGAGAAGCGGGAATGACCACCCGACAATCCAGGCATGCGTGGGAACATGGAACAACTTCCAATGTGTTGCATGTTCGCCACATGTCCCTAAGATGTGAACCGCCAGGCGCACCTGCGTAATTGCGCTGTGTTGTCCCTCTCTCTATAAATATACATCTCACCGCGGTCATTATTCTTTCTTCCACCTCTCCCTCTCGCACAAACCCTAGCGCCACCGCTAGCTCTCGACGACACCGGCGACGAAGCGCTTAGCTGCCGCGACCTCACCGACGCCGTCCTCACGCCGGCCGCGGACATCGTCTTCTCCGCCGTCACCGTAGGTGTCCTCCATCGCTAAGTTAGGGCACGGAAGATCGAACTGCTCGGCCTCATCTTCTACTCCGTCTAGCAGTTCCTCGTGTGGTAAATAAAACCTCCTTTTTACTGTCTTTTTAATCCGATAGATTCATCCTTTTCAACCACAAGTGGTTTCTCTCCCTACAAATTTGGATATATCCTGTTTTGCATCTCATAACATGCCTAGTATATTCACTTATGCTTCACACACAGTTAGATTCCTCACTTGTACTTATTCTTGGATTCGTAAAAATCTAGAACCAACTCTCATCATATAAGTGAATGTCTTCGTGTTATGAGGTTAATGTCTTCTAAACTGATTTATCTTCAAAATCTTCTGAGAATGCATATGACATCTTCCCTTTCCCTCGCATCTCTAATGCTGTCACATGTACATGTCCGTGGGAGAATCCCTTGGTTCTCATAGTCTGCATTCATTTGCAGAATTCTTACAGCATCACATCAATTCTCCCAAAGCTAGTTCCTGTCTCACCAGCAAACGGAAGCCTTTGACAGTCTTGAAGCCATTCAGTCTGAACTACATGGCTGCAGATAAGTCAGCAAGGAAGGGAGGCAGGAAGCGCCGTGGGGATACATCAAAAGATTTGCCCGAAGATCTCTATGAGCTATACAAGACTGATCCCGAAGAGGATTACAATCAGTGCAAAACACGAATCCAATGGATTCGAAGATATTGGGCAGAGCAATGGTTCAAATACAAGTTTGTGACCAAGGAGTATGCTGAGAAGAATTGCATCAAGTGTCCTTGGGGTGATATTCTCTTTTGAAATCTTCAACCCAAGAACAGACCTAAAGCTATTGCTCAGGGTTTCTACCCTTGTATGGTTCGTGGACCACAGCATGCAAATGTCGACCCATCATCACTGCTATGGTGTCGCGATGACAATCTGTTCAAGCGCAGCCTTCTGTTTGCCAAAGCATCTGCCAAAGAGAACAAGAAAACGCTTGGATTAGACTTCAACCCAGGTCCATCTGCTCCTCGGAATCATGGCACCCGTGATGCTGAACCCAATATCATCGGGCCTTTCTACAACCTCGAAGGTCTCCTCACTTACATTGCTGTTCAGGGGGCAGCTGTGGAGCACTCAGTAGACGACGCTGATTCTGATGAAGCGCCTGCTCCTTCCAAGCCACAGAAGCAGAAGAAACCAAAGGCTTCAAAGCCCTCCACTGCACCAAAAGCTTCGCGTGCGAAGCCTCTGGCCACTGCACCTCCTGAAGCCAGTGTGCAATCTGAAGATCTCTCTCGCATCTCCAAGACTGAGAAGAAGAAGAAGCCCATCCAGATTTCTGGTCAAGCACTGACCCCAGCTGCCGTTCTGAGGAACGAAAATGAAGCCATTGATCTGTCAAGTGACGATGATCTTGGCGATGACGCTCTTGAGCTACTGATAAAAAGCAAGGAAGAGGTGGAGATCTTCAATGATCTACCCCTGTTTGATGTGGATATCTTGAACAAATTCATTGATGAATGGTTTGAAAACCCCATCATCAACATCGATGACCTTGAGCTTCTGATTGGCATCAGTGTCTCTTTCCACAGTGCCATTGCTACTGAGCTGGCTCTGGCTCAGAAGATAGTTGAAATGAAGAACAAGATCGATTATGAAAAAGCTCAATTCAAGAAGAACATGGCCAATCTCAGCGTGACGGATGTTCAAAGCTTCAAGCAGATGCTACATGAGCTCAAGGAGCAGTTTCACCAGAAACGACAGGAAGCAAAAGGTTCAAGAGAGAGAATGAAGTATTTTGCTGAGAAAAGCGTTCAAGCTCACAATGAAGAAGAAAAGCGCTAGGCTCTGGGGCACCCTGGCATCGACCCCAGAATGGCTGCCAAGAAGAAGAAGCCTGCTATGGCCCAAGCTGAAGCATCAAGGCAGGATGCGCCAAGCATTGTCTTCCCTGCCAACATGACAGGCTCGAAGCCTAAGGTCCCCACAACTGCTTCAGAACTGAAGAATACAAGGGCAGCTGAAGCCGAAGCCCGAAAGTGCAAGACCAAGAACACCACTGATGATGCTCCACCGACCAAGAAGAGGAAGACGAAGAAGAAAGATCAGGCTGCTCCCACAGAGCCCCTTGTCATCGAGCCAATCTCAGTTGCTCATCCTGCGTCCGAACACCGAGAGCGTCAGTTAGTTGTTCACAAGCCTGCTACCACAGAGGCTCCTGAAGCTGAAGAAGATCCAGCTGTCGACCCCACCGCAGCTGAAAACATTGGTCCCCAAGACAACGTAGAAGATGATGAAGTCGTCAGATCGAGCACAACATGGTATCATCGCCTGTTCTCACGAACAGTGAGCTCATCAGCATTGGTCGTCCTCTGACACCAATTCTCAGGATGATTCATGGGCTGATCGCCCTCAAGACTCCCCCCGTCAAGTATCACCAAGTACTCCCCCACCTCAAGCCACCACTCCGGCGCCTGAAGATGATGACTTTATGGTCCAGCTGACTCCCTCTCCAAAGACGTCGGCCGCACTCCGCAGGCTTCGCAAAGGACCAAGGCCACAAGTCACTCTGTCGAGCATTCCAGAAGGAGAAGAGCAGCATAACTCTGTGGCACGACAAGTGTTCCCTGACGCCACTCCAATTGTGAATGTCTCTGAGTCCGAAGCTGTGACGCCCCGAGACCGTTGCGCCAGGTGTCTTCCAGTTATTCGCTGTCGTTGCCATGTCATTCGCTTGAGTGTTGCATCTTGTCATGTCATCATGTGCATTGCATCATATTGTTTTCAAAACTTGCATTCGTCCGGGTCTCCCAGTTCTCTCCGTTGTCCGTTCTGAGCCCAGACACACTTGCACGTGCCCGCGGCATGTCCAAAATGTTATTTTATAAATGTCCGGAAAATGTTCTCGGAATGGGATGAAAGTTGGCGTGTGGTCTTATTATAGTGTAGATAGACCGCCCGTCAAGTTTCATCGCATTTGGAGTCTGTTTGATGCCCCAATGACTAACTATAGCGGCAGTATAGCCGGTCTTTTCGTCGGACATTTTCGGTCTCCAAAAACTGTGTCGGGCTGCATCTCTCCCCTCTTCTCTTAGACCAACCGGCTCTCCACAGTCCACCTAGGCCCATGCCTACCCCTCTTCACGTCCGGAGCCGTCCGATGCGATCGCACAGTCCGGAAACCCCCCTTTGCTCAGTGCACAAACCCCCTCGCGCGCGTGTCCGAAACTTCCCCGAACCCAACCCAGACAGTCGTCACCGTTGGGTCCGGATCATCCCCAAACATCTACAAAACATCTCCGTTTTGTTATTTGGACTTCCTAACCTTTATTTTCTCAGCCGTCTGATTTAGATCGGGTGATCAAAATCTCCCTCCCTTCTCTATTTATAGTCCAACCTCACCTAATCTAGTCTAACCCTAAAAACTAGGAGGTTTGTCCCTCCCGCCGCCGCCGCTCAAGATCTTCCTCGGGATCTCGTCCTGCAGCAACCACCGCTCCACCTCGTCTTCATCGCCGGGCCAACCATCGACTCCATCCAATCAGCGCCTCCACTGCCGCCCAATGACCTCCACCTTCCTCTGGCAGTAGCCAGCTGCCTTCCGCAGAACCAGCATCTCGCAGGAGCCTGCAGATGAGCGCCTCCCTTATTGGCTTTGTTCTTCGCTTGCTCCCCCCTTCCTCTAATATCTCTCCCTCGTTATGTTAAACAGGAGCTCCCGTCGTCGCGCCATGGATGGCCTCGACCATCGTCGTCCCGCATCAAGCTCCGGCCGTCTCCTCCTCCGCTCGGCCTCATCTCCTCGGCCCCACCGCCGACCAGACCCGCGGCTGTCCTGCGCTGCCTTGTCTTCTTTGTCCGTACCTTGCCATCGGAATCCTGCTTCAAGCAGCGCCGGCGCCCTGCTCCACATTCCGCTCAGAAACGAGCACATGAGCACAGCCCCTGCGTCTCCGGCCGTTCCTAACCTCTGCCGCCTGGTGGCGTTAAGGAGCAGCGTCGCCCTCGCCGGAGTACGCGCCAAGTTCGCCGTCATCGCGCCGAGTCCATTGCCAGCCGTCGTCGTTGCCTTTGCTTCGCGCCCCCATGTTGCCGCTGTCGCGCCCTGTTCCGTCTGAAGCTCCGGCGCCAAGTCTCTGCTCGATCCCCTGCTGCGTTGACCGCAGCCCAATCCAGACCGACTCGGGCTCGTCCCACCATGCTGAGCAAGGCCTAGCCGGCTCCCCTGTGATTCCCGCATGGGCCGCCTCCTCTCCAGCCATCGTCAAGGCCCGCTTCAGAGCCCCGCTTGGGCCTCTTCCAGAGCCGGCCCAGCTCCTGTTTCGGCCAGAGCTGGCCCGATGTGAGCACCGACCCAGACCCTCGCTCATGAGCGCTGTTCAGTTATCCCGCGTTCACTGTTTCGGCCCATTTAGTGTGTTTTTTTCCTGGACGAATTTATTCTTTTAACCAGTGCATGCATATTTTCAGAACTGCCATGATTTTTAAAATGCCTACAACTAAAGAACCATGCATCCAAATAAAACATGCCATATATGAAACATGAGTAGATTTTCATGTAATTTAACAATATCCAACTTTCAATCATGTTAAAATGTTAAAATGTGCTGTTTAAACAAATTTGCATAAATATGTTGCTAAAATGATTTAATTCATAACTAAATAACCGTAGGTCCAAACCTAACAAACTTTATATGTAAATGGGGTAGAAAAATACCTAGTTTAACATGGTGTCATTACTTTGCATGTTTAATAACTCTAAAATTGTGTTTAGGGCAGAACAGTACCAAATCTATAATATGCTCATGAGGATTTTTCCGGACTTGTTGTTTGTTTATTTCCGGCCTCATTTAAACTTGCCTAGATAGGTAGTTTTATTATGCTTCACCTCTTGCCATGTTAATCAACATTTAATATTGTTGGGTACATAAACAAGATTGAACTAAATAACTTGAACGTGGTGTTTCGTCAATATGCAACGGAGTTGCATATTGAGCTCCACTTAATTTGTAGGATTGTTTGTGCATTTTGCCATGCCATGCTTCATTAAACCGGACATGCATCATACTTGCTTGTGCATCATGCCATGATTATGTGATGGTTGTTTACCATGTTGTTTGCTTCTTTCCCGTGTTGCTTCTTCGGGTTAGTTCCGATAACATCGCGTTTGTGAGGATCCGTTCGACTTTGTCCGTTTGTCTTCGTCATGGACTCGTTCTTCTTCCTTGCGGGATCCCAGGCAAGATGACCATACCCTTGAAATCACTTCTATCTTTGCTTGCTAGTTGTTCGCTCTTTTGCTATGCTGCGATACCTACCACTTGCTATATCATGCCTCCCATGTTGTTATGTCCAGCCTCTAACCCACCTTGTCCTAGCAAACCGTTGTTTGGCTATGTTACCACTTTGCTCAGCCCCTCTTATAGCATTGCTAGTTGCAGGTGAAGATGAAGTTTATTCCATGTTGGAACATGGAAATTGTAGGGATATCACAATATCTCTTATTTATTTAATGCATCTATATACTTGGTAAAGGGTGGAAGGCTCGGCCTTATGCCTGGTGTTTTGTTCCACTCTTGCCGCCCTAGTTTCCGTCATACCGGTGTTATGTTCCTTGATTTTGCGTTCCTTACGCGGTTGGGTTATAATGGGAACCCCTTGACGTTTCTCCTTGAATAAAACTCCTCCAGCAAGGCCCAACCTTGGTTTTACCATTTGCCACCTAGCCTTTTTCCCTTGGTTTTCCGGAGCCCGAGGGTCATCTCTATTTTAACCCCCCCGGGCCAATGCTCCTCTGAGTGTTGGTCCAACCTGTCAGCCGCCGGTGGCCACCAGGGGCAACTCTGGGTTGGCCTACCGGAAGTTTGGACAATCCGGTGTGCCTTGAGAACGAGATATGTGCAGCTCCTATCGGGATTTGTCGGCACATTCGGGCGGCTTTGCTGGTCTTGTTTTACCATTGTCGAAATGTTTTCTAACCGGGATTCCGAGTCTGATCGGGTCTTCCTTGGAGAAGGAATATCCTTCGTTGACTGTGAGAGCTTGTGATGGGCTAAGTTGGGACACCCCTGCAGGGTTTTGAACTTCCGAAAGCCGTGCCCGCGGTTATGGGCAAATGGGAATTTGTTAATGTTTGGTTGTAGAGAACTTGACACTTAACTTAGTTAAAATGCATCAACCGCGTGTGTAGCCGTGATGGTCTCTTTCCGGCGGGAAGTGAACACGGTTCTTGTGTTATGCTTGAACTTAAGTAGTTTCAGGATCACTTCTTGATCACTTCTAGTTCACGACCGTGCTTTGCTTCTCTTCTCGCTCTTATTTCCATAAGTTAGCCACCATATATGCTAGTGCTTGCTGCAGCTCCACCTCATTACCCTATCCTACCCATAAGCTTAAATAGTCTTGATCTCGCGGGTGTGAGATTGCTGAGTCCTCGTGACTCACAGATACTTCCAAAAAGTTGCAGGTGCCGATGATTCCAAAGCAGGTGACGCAACTGAGCTCAGATGGGAGCTCGATGAAGGCCATGTTCGTTGTGTTGTTTCGTTTCCAGTTGATCAGTAGTGGAGCCTAATCGAGGCGATCGGGGATCTAGCATTTGTGGGTGTCTTCTTTTACTTTGGTTCCATAGTCGGACCTTGATGGTATTCTGGATGATGTATGTATAACTTGTATTTGTGTGAAGTGGCGATTGAAAGCCAACTCTTTATCCCTTTCTTATCCAATACATGGGATGTGTAAAGATTACCCCTCTTGCGACATGCCTACCATGCGGTTATGCCTCGAAGTCGTGCCTCGACACGTGGGAGATATAGCCGCATTGTGGGTGTTACAAGTTGGTATCAGAGCCTTCCCCGACTTAGGAGCCCCCTGCTTGATCGAATCGCTGACGTTGTTGAGTCTAGAAGAAAATGTTTTGAGTCTTATAGGATTATATATATCAGAGAGTAGGATTCTTTTTACTCCTCAGTCCCTTTGTCGCTCTGGTGAGGCCTCCTAATGTAGAGTTTTGACTCTTCTCTCCTCAAATTTCACGAAAAAAATTTAGGATCACGCGGGTATCTTGGAATCGTTCTGATGGTTTTGGGATGAGAACATTGTTCTTGGTGCCTCCTGATATTTAGGGGTTGTGGCAGTGTCCCAGGGAGTTGAGCTCCGAGGTGTTGTCGTCACAATTTTATCGTTCCAGTTCTGGAATACTTGAGTTTCGCCGACATCGAAAATCTCTTTTATGCAGTTGTTGGTGAGATAACCTCGATGCCACCCAGTACTGGGGCAGGAGTTCAGGAGTATTGCCATAACTCGTATAACGTATGCTTTTCGAAGGTAGAGGTAAATGATTTCCGAAGGTTTCTTGGTTATGTGTTGAAGGATGGATACAGCTGGATGTAGGATTTGCTAGTTTTGGGTGAGATATTATGCTTCCCCTGTATCCCCAACACCTGATTGCATAACCAGAAAGTTTCGGGAGTTTATAAGTGGGAATTCAAGTAGCTCCGAGGATATCTTTCTGACAGATGCATGTATGAGATTGGGGTTCGACGCCTAGTGGTCTGCCTATCCACGGTTGGTTTTACAGTGGTCTCGTTGTGTCTTAAAGAGTCCTTGGGTATGCTGACCTGGGAACGCTTCGTATGTCATGTGCACTGCCTTGTACATGATGGTGTTGTACGATCGAGCCCATGTAGGCCCCACCACAAAAACTTCGGACGAAATCTCTATCATATGTTTGTTCCTGCTTATTCTGCAAGCCAAATCCTTTTTTTGTTTTGATTTGTGGTATTCGAGTTGCTTCAATGTCAAGTGTTGAATCCATACCTTCCCTAAGCGATGTTCTCATACTTCTATGTGGATGCTAATCCTTCATGATAATCGAGATTGTCATGTCAATCCTTTTCAACCGGTGTGTTTCTCTTCAAGTGGATCCGATCATTTCAAAATTCGCAAGATCAAACCTCAGTTTTCCCAACGGTGTTCGTTTCATCCGTTTCAAGTTGCCTTTGTTTTTCCCGCCCTCCCACCTTTTTCTTCAAGGACTCGGATTTCTTAATCAAGTATCCATTTTATTCATGTGAAGTCTCTTCATTCTTTTCTTTCAATGTTCGTATCCGGTGATTCTCATGAAGATACTAACAGAGCTTAAGTTCATCATTCTGCGTTCTATTTCTTCTCCGGTGGATTCAATTCAAGATTTCAGTGTTGATCATTATTCCTTTCCTAGTTTTAAATGTGCTCTCAAGCCGGTGCACCTCTTAATCGTTCATCTCTCTATGCATATCCGAAGTGCTGAAGATATCTCGAAGATTCGTGTTTGCACTCTGTTTTCGTTCAAGCTCTTTCGAGATTGTTATCTCATTCAAGCCATTTAATTCAACCGGTGCAATCTCTCTTTTCAAGCAATCTTTTCAACGGTGTTTCTTTTTAGTGGGGTCTAACCCACAGGTCTTTTCCTAGGATCTTACCTGACTCTTCTATTTTTTCGGAGGTACTATCAAATTCTTCTCCAAGTTGACGTAAGAATGAATTTTCATCAGTCAATTGCCTTCTCCAATATCGTTTTTCAAATTATTTTCATCATTGGCTCAACTTCTTCATTATTCATTCTCCCGGAGCATCTCAATAATTCATGGTGGTGTTTCTCGTCGTCATTCTCGTATTTGAAGACCAAAGAAGAGTTCCTCTTAAATGCTTACCCGTTCTTTCAAAGATTTGTGATTCAAGCTTGATGCCATTCTCTCATAATTGTTTTCGATTGTGAGAATTCTTTTCACCCATCTGAAGCAATTCAAGAGTCTTTCCAGTTTGATTCTCCGAAGCCCATCATCTCAGAATTATTCATTCCAGCTTTCAGCTCTCGTTCTTCAAATCTTACCAGTGCATCGTCCAAGTATTCTCTAATCAACTCGGGATCTCTTCGTTCACTTGTATCTGAATTCCCTCAAGTATTTCCAGTCTTTTCTAATTCTTCCCGGTGTTTCTTTATCTTTTCTTCGTTCATTTTCAATTCTTAGAGTGGTTCGTTCAAGAGTTCTCTTCCTTGATTATCATATCAATTCATTCGTTCTTTCCAATCCTACGGGTGGTTCGTTGAAGACCTTTCACAAGTTTGCGCTATATCTCTCTTAATCCTTCCTACTAGAATAAGTAGTATGCCAAATCCATTGCTTGTCATCAATCTAAATTGGTGAAGGATAAGCATAATGTAATTCTTATTCTCGTTTCATCGAGTGAACTCAATTCCTTATTCCGGAGGTTCATCAAATTATTGTTTTCAATTGCTTATCTTTCTTTCCGGAGTTTCAAGTTTTCTCGGTTACATCATTGTGAAGCTCCATCTAAATCAATGCAAGGCTTCACCTTGTGTTTTCAACTTCTCTTTCTTTTCGATCATTCTTTTATTATCGGAGTTCTTCATGGAGGCTACATGGTGGTTCGTCAAGAATTCTTTTCATTCTTCAATTGTCCTCAATATTTCTCACGAAGTTATGATCCGCCAAGCTATACTCTAAATTAAACATGGTGCTCAACACATTTTTTGTTTTGTGGAGTTCAAGCATTCTTTATCTTGCATTTGAAAGTGCAATTCTTTCTACCTTATCATTTGAGGTGGTGTTATGTCATTCTTGATAATTTCCCTTCGGGTTTTATGATTCACAAGTTTTCAAAGAGTGACATATTTAAATCCATCATTTTCTCTTTGCTCAAGAGATCTTTTCAACCAATCAATCCTTTTGTCGGAATTATCTTGGGTTATATTTCACCTAAAGCTTTCCCTAAGGATTCTTGCTATTTATGGTGCTCATAAATGATCCAAGTTCTTCATTTATGCTCGCGGTGAAATAAGTTTCTCGTCTCCTTGTTCTTTTCAATCCAATCTTTTGTCTCTATAGTGGCAGAATTTCATCTCAAATTTTGAGATATTTTCCATAAGCCCACTACAAGCTTATTCTTTTCGCTGTTGATTTCCCAACAACTCCGTTCAATCCTTCTTTGCAAGCATGCTTTTCAAATTCAATTGTGGGAGAAGTTGTCATTTCTTTCTCCGTTCTCTTATGCTAACAATCTACCTTCTTTTCTTTCGTTCCGGAGGCATTGTGAAGTTTGCTCTCTTCGTCCTATCATCTCGTTTTTCCAAGATCATGCTCTTTCCTTTGTCTTTCCATTCAACCGGAGTGATGTCTGAAATCTTTCTTACCCCTTGTGCCATTCTTTCAATAGTTCCGGAGTTAGCATGTTGTTGATTTCATCAAGTATCCTCTCATCTTGTCAAATGCATGTTCGATTCCGTCCATTTACAGTCGGAGTGTTGTCCAAATTATATCATTCTTATTCCTTCTCTATCTTGTTTTAACCGGAGCGTCCTGTCTATCCTTCCTCTTCTAATCGGACTCCCATCCAAGTGCTTTCATTTTGCCAAGCTCATATTCTTTACCTTCCATGACCATCCGGAGTATTGTCGCAATTGATACTTATCGTTGTTTGCACATCTCGTTTCTACCGGAGTGCTTGCATGTACTTCTTGTCCATTGCAACCCTTTTCTTATGTTTTCAACCTACAAGGTTCTCGTAATGTTCCTTGCTCCTCTTTTCTAACGGAGTGTCTCAACTTTGTTAATCTTCGTTGTATTCTTTCTTTCAATTTGTTCAACCTCGCAAGGTTCTTTGGTTTCACTTATTTGTCAAAGAAGCAACTTAGTTTTATCTCTTCTCTTCCTCTTTCGTTTCCCTCTAGTGCCACCCGAGATCTCGGGACGAGATCCTCTCGTAGTGGTGGAGTGTTGTGACGCCCCGAGACCGTTGCGCCAGGTGTCTTCCAGTTATTCGCTGTCGTTGCCATGTCATTCACTTGCGTGTTGCATATTGTCATGTCATCATGTGCATTGCATCATCTTGTTTTCAAAACTTGCATTCGTCCGGGTCTCCCAGTTCTCTCCGTTGTCCGTTCTGAGCCCAGACACACTTGCACGCGCCCGCGGCATGTTCGAAATATTATTTTATAAGTGGCCAGAAAATGTTCTCGGAATGGGATGAAAGTTGGCGTGTGGTCTTATTATAGTGTAGATAGATCGCCTGTCAAGTTTCATCGCATTTGAAGTCTGTTTGATGCCCCAACGGATAACTATAGCGGCAGTATAGCCGGTCTTCTCGTCGGATGTTTTCGGTCTCCGGAAACTGTGTCGGGCTGCATCTCCCCCCTCTTCTCTCAGACCAACCCGCTCTCCACAGTACACCTAGGCCCATGCCTACCCCTCTTCACGTCCGGAGCCGTCCGATGCGATCGCACGGTCCGTAAACCCCTCTTTGCTCAGTGCACAAACCCCCTCGCGCGCGTGTCCGAAACTTCCCCGAACCCAACCCGGACAGTCGTCACTGTTGGGTCCGGATATCCCCAAACATCTACAAAACATCTCTTTTTTGTTATTTGGACTTCCTAACCTTTATTTTCTCAGCCGTCTGATTTCGATCGGGTGATCAAAATCTCCCTCCTTTCTCTATTTATAGTCCAACCTCACCTAATCTAGTCTAACCCTAAAAATTAGGAGGTTTGTCCCTCCCGCCGCCGCCACTCAAGATCTTCCTCGGGATCTCCTCCCGCAGCTTCATCGCCGGGCCAACCATTGACTCCATCCAACCAGCGCCTCCACCGCCGCCCAATGACCTCCTCCTTCCTCTGGCCGTAGCCAACTGCCTTCCACAGAACCAGCATCTCGCAGGAGCCTGCAGATGAGCGCCTCCCTTATTGGCTCAGTTCTTCGATTGCTCCCCCTTCCTCTAATCTCTCTCCATCGTTATTTTAAACAGGAGCTCCCGTCGTCGCGCCATGGATGGCCTCGACCTCCGTCGTCCCGCATCAAGCTCCGGCCTTCTCCTCCTCCGCTCGGCCTCATCTCCTCGGCCCCACCGCTGACCAGACCCGCGGCTGTCCTGCGCCGCCTTGTCTTCTTCGTCCGTACCTCACCATCGGAATCCTGCTTCAAGCAGCGCCGACGCCCTGCTCCACGTTCCGCTCGGAAATGAGCACATGAGCGCAGCCCCTGCGTCTCCGGCCGTTCCCAACCTCTGCCGCCTGGTGGCGTTAAGGAGCAGCGTCGCCCTCGCCGGAGTACGCGCCAAGTTCACCGTCGTCACGCCGAGTCCGTTGTCAGCCGTCGTCGTTGCCTCTACTTCGCGCCCCCATGTTGCCGCTGTCGCGCCCTGTTCCGTCTGAAGCTCTGACGCCAAGTCTCTGCTCGATCCCCTGCTGCGTTGACCGCAGCCCGATCCAGACCGACTCGGGCTCGTCCCACCGCGCCGAGCAAGGCCCAGCCGGCTCCCCTGTGATTCCCGCATGGGCTGCCTCCTCTCCAGCCATCGTCAAGGCCCGCTCCAGAGCCCCGCTTGGGCCTCTTCCAAAGCCGGCCCAGCTCCAGTTTCGGCCAGAGCTGGCCCGATGTGAGCACCGACCCAGACCCTCGCTCATGAGCGCTGTCCAGTTATCCTACGTTCACTGTTTCGGCCCATTTAGTGTGTTTTTTCTTGGACGAATTTATTCTTTTAACCAGTGCATGGATATTTTCGGAACTGCCATGATTTTTAAAATGCCTACAAGTAAAGAACCATGCATCCAAATAAAACATGCCATATATGAAACATGAGTAGATTTTCATGTAATTTAATAATATCCAACTTTCAATCATGTTAAAAATGTTTAAATGTGCTGTTTAAACAAATTTGGATAAATATGTTGCTAAAATGATTTAATTCATAACTAAATAACCGTAGCTCCAAACCTAACAAACTTTGTATGTAAATGGGGTAGAAAAATGCCTAGTTTAACATGGTGTCATTACTTTGCATATTTAATAACTCTAAAATTGTGTTTAGGGCATAACAATACCAAATCTATAATATGCTCATGAGGATTTTTCTGGACTTGTTGTTTGTTTATTTCCGGCCTCATTTAAACTTTCCTAGATAGGTAGTTTTATTATGCTTCACCTCTCGCCATGTTAATCAACATTTAATATTGTTGGGTACATAAACAAGATCGAACTAAATAACTTGAACATGGTGTTTCGTCAATATGCAACGGAGTTGCATATTGAGCTCCACTTAATTTGTAGGATTGTTCGTGCATTTTGCCATGCCATGCTTCATTAAACCGGACATACATCATACTTGCTTGTGCATCATGCCATGATTATGTGATGGTTGTTTACCATGTTGTTTGCTTCTTTCCGGTGTTGCTTCTTCGGGTTAGTTCCGATAACGTCGCGTTTGTGAGGATCCGTTCGACTTCGTCCGTTTGTCTTCGTCATGGACTCGTTCTTCTTCCTTGCAGGATCCCAGGCAAGATGACCATACCCTCGAAATCACTTCTATCTTTTCTTGCTAGTTGTTCGCTCTTTTTCTATGCTGCGATACCTACCGCTTGCTATATCATGCCTCCCATGTTGCCATGTCCAGCCTCTAACCCACCTTGTCCTAGCAAACCGTTGTTTGGCTATGTTACCGCTTTGCTCAGCCCCTCTTATAGCGTTGCTAGTTGCAGGTGAAGACGAAGTTTGTTCCATGTTGGATCATGGAAATTGTAGGGATATCACAATATCTCTTATTTAATTAATGCATCTATATACTTGGTAAAGGGTGGAAGGCTCGGCCTTATGCCTGGTGTTTTGTTCCACTCTTGCCGCCCTAGTTTCCGTCATGCCGGTGTTATGTTGCTTGATTTTGCGTTCCTTACGCGGTTGGGTTATAATGGGAACCCCTTGACATTTTGCCTTGAATAAAACTCCTCCAGCAAGGCCCAACCTTGGTTTTACCATTTGCCACCTAGCCTTTTTCCCTTGGTTTTCCGGAGCCCGAGGGTCATCTCTATTTTAACCCCCCCGGGCCAATGCTCCTCTGAGTGTTGGTCCAACCTGTCAGCCGCCGGTGGCCACCAGGGGCAACTCTGGGTTGGCCTACCGGAAGTTTGGACAATCCGGTGTGCCCTGAAATGAGATATGTGCAGCTCCTATCGGGATTTGTCGGCACATTCGGGCGGCTTTGCTGGTCTTGTTTTACCATTGTCGAAATGTCTTCTAACCAGGAGTCCGAGTCTGATCGGGTCTTCCTGGGAGAAGGAATATCCTTCGTTGACTGTGAGAGCTTGTGATGGGCTAAGTTGGGACACCCCTGCAGGGTTTTGAACTTTTGAAAGCCGTGCCCGCGGTTATGGGCAAATGGGAATTTGTTAATGTCCGATTGTAGAGAACTTGACACTTAACTTAATTAAAATGCATCAACCGTGTGTGTAGCCGTGATGGTCTCTTTCCAGCGGAGCCCGGGAAGTGAACACGGTTCTTGTGTTATGCTTGAACGTAAGTAGTTTCAGGATCACTTCTTGCTCACTTCTAGTTCAGGACCGTGCTTTGCTTCTCTTCTCGCTCTTATTTGCGTAAGTTAGCCACCATATATGCTAGTGCTTGCTGCAGCTCCACCCCATTACCCTATCCTACCCATAAGCTTAAATAGTCTTGATCTTGCGGGTGTGAGATTGCTGAGTCCTCGTGACTCACAGACACTTCCAAAAAGTTGCAGGTGCCGATGATTCCAAAGCAGGTGACGCAACTGAGCTCAGATGGGAGCTCGATGAAGGTCGTGTTCATTGTGTTGTTTCATTTCTAGTTGATCAGTAGTGGAGCCAAGTCGGGGCGATCGGGGATCTAGCATTTGGGGTTGTCTTCTTTTACTTTGGTTCCATAGTCGGACCTTGATTGTATTCTGGATGATGTATGTATAACTTGTATTTGTGTGAAGTGGCGATTGAAAGCCAACTCTTTATCCCTTTCTTATTCAGTACATGGGATGTGTAAAGATTACCCCTCTTGCGACATGCCTACCATGCAGTTATGCCTCTAAGTCGTGCCTCGACACGTGGGAGATATAGCCGCATCGTGGGTGTTACAGAATCAAAAGCTGCTGAAGACATTCCGTCTGCATCAGCCGATGAACAGGAAGAACCAAGAGAAGAAGAAGAACGTGTTGCTACACCCCCGTCCAACCCTGAAGTTGTTCTCGTGGAGAACGAGCCTGTGCCCGACCCTCCAGCTACTCAAGTGGAGGTTGAAAACACTGAGGCGGACACCCACAACACTACTAAAGCCAATGACGTTGTCATGGCTAAAGCTAATGTGGCGCCTCAAGCTCATATGGTGCTAGAAGTGAATGCACCTGAAGCCAATGCTGCAACCGAAGCAAATCCGCAGCTTGAAGGCAATGCCTCTGCTCCTGTACCACCTCCAAGACCTCACACCATTGAGCAAGCATATTATCGTGGTCAGCTTGTTACCGTCCGCTGGCCCATTATGGTTCCTCTGCCTGCTCCCGGACCTCAATTTGACTATCATGTGGAGCACAGGCCTCAGGTCCAGAAGCCAAAGCCAAGGCTGCCAAGGTTTCCAGGTACTACAACTTCACCAGGATCTTTCAATGCAAATGGCTTCATTGCACACAACACTTTCTTTGATAGTGACAAGAACCCCTAACCCAAGCCAAGAATTTCATCTGATCAGTTCTGGAGCTATCAGCAGCGCAGTTACTATTCATGTGTTCTCTATGATCAAAGGCGCATCTTTCCCCACATGCGTCTCGACAGTGAAGCTATTGCTGGACTGCCCTGCTTAGAAGAAGCTCTTGACTGTTTTCGTGATGCTGGTCTCGTGAACTTTGTGACTGATAAAGAGCATTGGAATGAAGAGCTTCTGCTACAATTCTATGCTACCCTCGTGGCTACAACAGGGATCCGAAGACTTGGATCCTTGAGTGGATGACAGGCGATGTACACCATGAAGCCAAATCCCAAGACATCATTGAGCTTACTGCCCTGCCCACTCCCGGTGAGCACTATGAACCAGGTTGTCAGCTTCACCGCAATGCCTTGGAGAGCATTTTCCACAAGCCAGAGCCCAACATGAGCCAAATGCTGAGCATGATGAAGCCACTGCCCCAAGATGCTGAATATCCAAAGGAGTTCTTTGTTGAAGACCTAGAGTATCTGCCTCGAACTATTTATCATATCATCAGGCGAACTCTGTGGCCTGTGAAAGGACATTCTCCTGCAGCGAAGCTTGAAGGAGCAATGAAGACATTGGTTTTCTATATCTTCAATGGCATCAGCTTCAATGCTCCAGACTTCTTCATCAGGCAATTTGCTGCATCTGGCTCCGATATATTTGGTATGAAGTTCTATGATCCATGGGTAATGCGCCTCATCAAGCTTCACTCTGCTATCAACTATCAGCCTTCTGTGCAATCATCTCATATTCTTGCCAGAGGTTGACCTGTCTGTCGAAGCCATATACCCAAAGCCTGCCAAGGAGCCAATTTATCTTCACAATGTCGATGGCCAAAGTTTCACTCAACCCATTGAAGGAGTTCAGGCCATCACTCGTGTTTATCCTTTGGCTGGCAATACATGATACGTCTCCAACGTATCTATAATTCTTGATTGCTCCATGCTATATTATCTACTGTTTTGGACATTATTGGGCTTTATTATCCACTATTATATTATTTTTGGGACTAACCTATTAACCGGAGGCCCAGCCCAGAATTGCTTTTTTTTGCCTGTTTTAGGGTTTCAAAGAAAAGGAATATCAAACGGAGTCCAAACGGAATGAAACCTTCGGGAACGTGATTTTCTCAACGAACAAGACCCGGGAGACTTGGACCCTACGTCAAGGCACAAGAGACGAGGCCACGAGGTAGGGGGGCGCGTCCACCCCCACCAGGCGCGCCCTCCACCCTCATGGGCCCCCTGTTGCTCCACCAACGTACTCCTTCCTCCTATATATATCCACGTACCCCCAAACAATCAGATATGGAGCCAAAACCCTAATTCCACCGCCCTAACTTTCTATATCTACGAGATCCCATATTGGGGCCTGTTCCGGAGCTCCGCCGGAGGGGGCATCGATCACGGAGGGCTTGTACATCAACACCATAGCCCTTCCGATGAAGTGTGAGTAGTTTACCTCAGACCTACGGGTCCATAGTTAGTAGCTTGATGGCTTCTTCTCTCTTTTTGGATCTCAATACAATGTTCTCCCCCTCTCTTGTGGAGAACTATTCGATGTAATCTTCTTTTTGCGGTGTGTTTGCTGAGACCGATGAATTGTGGGTTTATGATCAAGTCTATCTATGAATAATATTTCAATCTTCTCTGAATTCTTTTATGTATGATTGGTTATCTTTGCAAGTCTCTTTGAATTATCAGTTTGGTTTGGCCTACTAGATTGATCTTTCTTGCAATCGGAGAAGTGCTTAGCTTTGGGTTCAATCTTGCGGTGTCCTTTCCCAGTGACAGTAGGGGAAGCAAGGCACGTATTGTATTGTTGCCATCGAGGATAACCAGATGGGGTTTTCTTCATATTGCATGAGTCTATCCCTCTGCATCATGTCATCTTGCTTAAGGCGTTACTCTGTTTTTAACTTAATACTCTAGATGCATGCTGGATAGCGGTCGATGAGTGGAGTAATAGTAGTAGATGCAGGCAGGAGTTGGTCTACTTGTCTTGGACGTGATGCCTATATACATGATCATACCTAGATATTCTCAGAACTATGCTCAATTCTGTCAATTGCTCAACAGTAATTTGTTCACCCACCATAGAATACTTATGCTCTCGAGAGAAGCCACTAGTGAAACCTATGGCCCCTGGGTCTATCTTTATCATATTAATCTCCCACTACTTAGTTATTTCCTTTGCTATTTACTTTGCCTTTATTTTACTTTGCATCTTTATCACAAAAATACCAAAAATATTATCTTATCATATCTATCAGATCTCACTCTCGTAAGTGGCCTTATAGGGATTGACAACCCCTGTTTGCGTTGGTTGCGAGGATTTATTTGTTTTGTGCAGGTACGAGGGACTCGCGCGTAGCCTCCTACTGGATTGATACCTTGGTTCTAAAAAACTAAGGGAAATACTTACGCTACTTTGCTGCATCATCCCTTCCTCTTCGGGGAAAACCAACGCAGTGCTCAAGAGGTAGCAAGAAGGATTTCTGGCGCCGTTGCCGGGGAGCTCTATGCAAAAGTCAACATACCAAGTACCCATCACATACCCTTATCTCCCGCATTACATTATTTTTCATTTTCCTCTCGTTTTCCTCTCCCCCACTTCACCCTTGCCGTTTTAGTTGCCCTCTCTCTCTCTATCCTCCCTCTCTTTCTCTATTTGCCTCTTTTTTGCCCGCCTGCTTTTTGTTTGCTTGTGTGTTAGTTTGCTTGCTTGTCACAATGGCTCAAGATAATACTAAATTGTGTGACTTCACCAATACCAGCAACAATGATTTTATTAGCACTCCGATTGCTCCTCTTACCGATGCTGAATCTTGTGAAATTAATACTGCTTTGCTGAATCTTGTCATGAAAGATCCGTTTTCCGGCCTTCCTAGTGAAGATGCTGCTGCCCACCTAAATAGCTTCATTGATTTTTGTGACATGCAAAAGAAGAAAGATGTGGATAATGATATTGTTAAATTGAAGCTATTTCCTTTTTCGCTTAGAGATCGTGCTAAAGCTCGGTTTTCGTCTTTGCCTAAAAATAGTATTGATTCATGGAATAAGTGCAAAGATGCTTTTATCTCTAAGTATTTACCTCCCGCTAAGATCATCTCTCTTAGAAGTGATATTATGAACTTTAAGCAACTTGATCATGAACATGTTGCACAAGCTTGGGAGAGAATGAAATTAATGATACGTAATTGCCCTACTCATGGTTTAAATTTGTGGATGATTGTTCAGAATTTTTATGCCGGATTGAATTTTGCTTCTAGAAATCTTTTAGATTTGGCCGTGGGAGGCACTTTTATGGAAATCACTTTAGGAGAAGCTACTAAATTCCTAGATAATATAATGGTTAATTATTCTCAATGGCATACTGAAAGATCTACTAATAAAAAGGTGCATGCGATAGACGAAATTAATGTTTTGAGTGGAAAGATGGATGGACTTATGAAATTATTTGCTAATAAGAGTGTTTCTTATGATCCTAATGATATGCCCTTGTCTACTTTGATTGAGAATAATAATGAATCTATGGATGTGAATTTTGTTGGTAGGAACAATTTTGGTAACAACGCGTATGGAGGAATTTTCAATCCTAGGCCTTATCCTAGTAATCCCTCTAATAATTATGGTAATTCCTATAACAATTCTTATAGAAATTATAATAAGATGCCCTCTGATTTTGAATCTAATATTAAAGAATTTCTTACTTCGCAAAAGAATTTTAATGCTATGATTGAAGAAAAATTGCTTAAGATTGATGATTTGGCTAGGAATGTTGATATAATTTCTCTTGATGTTGATTCTTTGAAACTTAGATCTATTCCACCTAAGCATGATATTAATGAGTCTCTCAAAGCCATGAGAATTTCCATTGATGAGTGCAAAGAAAGAACCGCTAGGATGCGTGCTAAGAAAGATGCCTTTATAAGAGCATGTTCTTCTAGTTCCTATGAAAATAAAGATGAAGATCTAAAAGTTATTGATGTGTCCCCTATTAAATCTTTGTTTTGCAATATGAATCTTGATAATGATGGGACTGAATATGATCCACCTTTACCTAGAAGGCGTTCTAAGAATTCAGAATTTGTTGATCTTGATGCTAAATTTGATAAAAGTGGGATTGAAGAAATTAAAACCCTAGATGTTGCTAAACCCACTATTATGTATTTCAATGAATTTAACTATGAAAATTGCTCTTTGATTGATTGTATTTCCTTGTTGCAATCCGTGCTAAATTCTCCTCATGCTTATAGTCAAAATAAAGCGTTTACTAAATATATCGTTGATGCTTTGATGCAATCTTATGAAGAAAAACTTGAATTGGAAGTTTCTATCCCTAGAAAACTTTATGATGAGTGGGAACCAACTATTAAAATTAAAATTAAAGATCATGAATGCTATGCTTTATGTGATTTGGGTGCTAGTGTTTCCACGATTCCAAAGACTTTGTGTGATTTGTTAGGTTTCCGTGATTTTGATGATTGCTCTTTAAATTTGCACCTCGCGGATTCCACCATTAAGAAACCTGTGGGAAGAATTAATGATGTTCTTATTGTTGCAAATAGGAATTATGTGCCCGTAGATTTTATTGTTCTTGACATAGATTGCAATCCTTCATGTCCTATTATTCTTGGTAGACCTTTCCTTAGAACGATTGGTGCAATTATTGATATGAAGGAAGGAAATATTAGATTCCAATTTCCATTAAGGAAAGGCATGGAACACTTTCCTAGAAAGAAAATTAAATTACCTTATGAATCTATTATGAGAGCCACTAATGGATTGCCTACCAAAGATGGCAATACCTAGATCTATTCTTGCTTGTTATGCCTAGCTAGGGGCGTTAAACGATAGCGCTTGTTGGGAGACAACCCAATTTTATTGTTATTTATTGCTTTTTGCTCCTATTTAGTAATAAATAATTTTTATAGCCTCTGTTTTGGTTGTATTTTTTGTGTTTAATTAGTGTTTGTGCCAAGTAGAACCGTTGGGAAGGCTTGGGGAAAGTCTTGTTGAACTTGCTGTAAACAAACAGAAACTTTAGCGCTCACGAGAACTGCTGCAATTTTTATTTGGAAAGTGATATTTAGTTAATTCTTTTTGCAGATGATTAATAGATAAATTCCTCACGTCCATAAATTTATTTTAGTATTTTTGTGGTTCTATATCTTGCGCTAGATACAGATTACTACAGACTGTTCTGTTTTTGACAGATTCTGTTTTTCGTGTGTTGTTTGCTTATTTTGATGAATCTATGGCTAGTAAAATAGTTTATAAACCATAGAGAAGTTGGAATACAGTAGGTATAACACCAATATAAATGAATAATGATTTCATTACAGTACCTTTAAGTGATCTTTTATTTTCTTTCGCGAACGGAGCTCACGAGATTTTCTACTTTAAGTTTTGTGTTGTGAAGTTTTTAAGTTTTGGGTAAAGATTTGATGGATTATGGAACAAGGAGTGGCAAGAGCCTAAGATTGGGGATGCCCATGGCACCCCCAAGATAATCTAAGGACACCTTAGAGCCAAATCTTGGGGATGCCCCGTAAGGCATCCCCACTTTCGTCTACTTCTATCTGTAACTTTACTTGGAGCTATATTTTTATTCGCCACATGATATGTGTTTTGCTTGGAGCGTCTTGTATGATTTGAGTATTTGCTTGTTAGTTTACCACAATCATCCTTGCTGTACACACCTTTTGAGAGAGCCATACATGATTTGGAAATTGTTAGAATACTCTATGTGCTTCACTTATATCTTTTGAGTTATATAGTTTTGCTCTAGTACTTCACTTATATCTTTTAGAGCACGGTGGTGGATTTGTTTTATAGAAACTATTGTTCTCTCATGCTTCACTTAGATTATTTTTATAGTATTAATAGCATGGTAATTTGCTTAAAATCCTAATATGCTAGGTATTCAAAGTTAGTAAAATTTTCTTAAGTGTGTTTTGAATACTAAGAGAAGTTTGATGCTTGATGATTGTTTTGAGATATGGAGGTAATAATATCAAAGTCGTGCTAGTTGAGTAGTTGTGAAATTGAGAAATACTTGTGTTGAAGTTTGCAAGTCCCGTAGCATGCACGTATGGTAAACGTTATGCAACAAATTTGAAACATGAGGTGTTATTTGATTGTCTTCCTTATGAGTGGCGGTTAGGGACGAGCGATGGTCTTTCCCTACCAATCTATCCCCCTAGGAGCATGTGCGTAGTACCGAGGTTTTTGATGACTTGTAGATTTTTGCAATAAGTATGTGAGTTCTTTATGACTAATGTTGAGTCCATGGATTATACGCACTCTCACCCTTCCATCCTTGCTAGCCTCTTCGGTACCGTGCATTACCCTTTCTCACATTGAGAGTTGGCGCAAACTTCGCTGGTGCATCCAAACCCCGTGATATTATACGCTCTTTCACACATAAACCTCCTTATACCTTCCTCAAAACAGCCACCATACCTACCTATTATGGCATTTCCATAGCCATTCTGAGATACATTGCCATGCAACTTTCCACCATTCCGTTTATCATGACACATTCATTATTGTCGTATTGCTTAGCATGATCATGTAGTTGACATAGTATTTGTGGCAAAGCCACCGTTCATAATTCTTTCATACATGTCTCTCTTGGTCCATTGCATATCCGGGTACACCACTGGAGGCATTCATATAGAGTCATCTTTTGTTCTAGTATCGAGTTATAATCATTGAGTTGTAAATAAATAGAAGTGTGATTATCATCATTTTCTAGAGCATTGTCCCAAGTGAGGAATAAAAAAAAGAAAGGCCATAAAAAAAGAGAAGGCCCAAAAAAATATAATGAGTGAAAAAGAGAGAAGGGACAATGTTACTATCCTTTGCCACACTTGTGCTTCAAAGTAGCACCTTAATCTTCATGTTAGAGAGTCTCTTGTCTTGTCACTTTCATATACTTGTGGGAATTTTTCATTATAGAACTTGGCTTGTATATTCTGACAATGGGCCTCCTCAAGTGCCCTAGGTCTTCGTGAGCAAGCAAGTTGGATGCACACCCACTAGTTTCTTTTGTTGAGCTTTCATAAATTTATAGCTCTAGTGCATCCGTTGCATGGCAATTCCTACTCCTTGCATTAACATCAATTGGTGGGCATCTCCATAGCCCATTGATTAGCCTCGTTGATGTGAGACTTTCTTCTTTTTGTCTTCTCCACATAACCCCCCTCATAATATTCTATTCCACCCATAGTGCTATGTCCATGGCTCGCGCTCATATATTGCGTGAAAGTTTATAGGTTTGAGATTACTAAAGTATGAAACAATTGCTTGGCTTGTCATCGGTGTTGTGCATTATGAGAGCATTCTTGTGTGACGAAAATGAAACATGACTAAACCATATTATTTTGTAGGGATGACCTTTCTTTGGCCATGTTGTTTTGAGAAGACATAATTGCTTAGTTAGTATGCTTGAAGTATTATTATTTTTATGTCAATATGAACTTTTGTCTTGAATCTTTCGGATCTGAATATTCATACCACAATTAAGAAGAATTACATTAAAATTATGCCAAGTAGCACTCCGCATCAAAAAATCTGTTTTTATCATTTACCTACTCGAGGACGAGCAGGAATTAAGCTTGGGGATGCTTAATACGTCTCCAAGGTATCTATAATTTTTGATTGCTCCATGCTATATTATCTACTGTTTTGGACATTATTGGGCTTTATTATCCACTTTTATATTATTTTTGGGACTAACCTATTAACCGGAGGCCCAGCCCAGAATTGCTGTTTTTGCCTGTTTTAGGGTTTCGAAATAAAAGGAATATCAAACGGAGTCCAAACGGAATGAAACCTTCGGGAACATGATTTTCTCAACGAACAAGACCCGGGAGACTTGGACCCTACGTCAAGGCACAAGAGAGGAGGCCCCGAGGTAGGGGGCGCGCCCACCCCCACCAGGCGCGCCCTCCACCCTCGTGGGCCCCCTGTTGCTCCACCAACGTACTCCTTCTTCCTATATATATCCACGTACCCCCAAACGGTCAGATACGGAGCCAAAACACTAATTCCACCGCCGTAACTTTCTGTATCCACGAGATCCCATCTTGGGGCCTGTTCCGGAGCTCCGCCGGAGGGGGCATCGATCACGGAGGGCTTCTACATCAACACCATAGCCCTTCCGATGAAGTGTGAGTAGTTTACCTCAGACCTACGGGTCCATAGTTAGTAGCTTGTTGGCTTCTTCTCTCTTTTTGGATCTCAATACAATGTTCTCCCCCTCTCTTGTGGAGAACTATTTGATGTAATCTTCTTTTTGCGGTGTGTTTGTTGAGACCGATGAATTGTGGGTTTATGATCAAGTCTATCTATGAATAATATTTGAATCTTCTCTGAATTCTTTTATGTATGATTGGTTATCTTTGCAAGTCTCTTCGAATTATCAGTTTGGTTTGGCCTACTAGATTGATCATTCTTGCAATGGGAGAAGTGCTTAGCTTTGGGTTTAATCTTGCGGTGTCCTTTCCCAGTGACAGTAGGGGCAGCAAGGCACGTATTGTATTGTTGCCATCGAGGATAACAAGATGGGGTTTTATTCATATTGCATGAGTCTATCCCTCTACATCATGTCATCTTGCTTAAGGCGTTACTTTGTTTTTAACTTAATACTCTAGATGCATGCTGGATAGCGGTCGATGAGTGGAGTAATAGTAGTAGATGCAGGGAGGAGTCGGTCTACTTGTCTCGGACGTGATGCCTATATACATGATCATACCTAGATATTCTCATAACTATGCTCAATTCTGTCAATTGCTCAACAGTAATTTGTTCACCCACCGTAGAATACTTATGCTCTCTAGAGAAGCCACTAGTGAAACCTATGGCCCCCGGGTCTATCTTTATCATATTAGTCTCCTACTACCTAGTTATTTCCTTTGCTATTTCCTTTGACTTTATTTTACTTTGCATCTTTATCACAAAAATACCAAAATTTTTATCTTATCATATCTATCAGATCTCACTCTCGTAAGTGGCCTTATAGGGATTGACAACCCCTATTTGCGTTGGTTGCGAGGATTTATTTGTTTTGTGCAGGTACGAGGGACTCGCGCATAGCCTCTTACTGGATTGATACCTTGGTTCTCAAAAACTGAGGGAAATACTTATGCTACTTTGCTGCATCATCCCTTCCTCTTCGGGGAAAACCAACACAGTGCTCAAGAGGTAGCAATACACGTGCCCCTCGTGCCCAAACTGAAGCGACTGAAAGCACAATTGCCCAATGGCCTCGGAAGCGATCTCGTGTTCTCAATGACCGAGAGCTTCTCGTCACCCTATGTCAGAAATAGGATAAGCATCATGACTGGCTCAAGTGTCAGATGTAGAGCCTCTTGGTGGATGTTAATCGCATTCGCAACCTTGCCACCAAGAATGATTTGTCACTCATGAAACCTGTCGCCTTTCGTGGAAGAGCTTGACATTGCTCAGTGCTAAAGTTGATCTTCAAGACAATGACTTCACCGAAAGATTCAAGTTTGACTCAACTCCTCCAAGGAATGCTCACTTGCGTCGGACTCCCTCACTCTAAGACTCTGACTATTCCTCCTCAGCTGCAACTGTTAATGCCAGAGTCATTGATGACCAAGATTATGCTACTTCACCACCTCCAACTTCGGCGCATATCGACACTGCACCAAGTTCTTCTGCACCACCAAACCTCAATGACGACCCTGCTGCTTCGCCTACTCCTCATGGGAACGAGTAGAAAGCTCTATGTCTTCAAACCTTTTTGGTCATTACTGAAAAAGGGGGAGAAGCATATGAGTTGATAGTCTTCAAGCGGGTCCATATGGGTGGTTGCTATACTTTTGCTACATTTTCCAAGTGCTTACAACTCTCACTTTTGATACATTTGGTTCTTTGAGTTGTAATACTTATACTTGATGGTCGTCTGCTACCTTTTCTGTCAACTATGTGATGCGATGATAAATTCCGCATGTGCGACAATAAATTCCGCACGAAGTCATTTTGTAGACGTCCATTTTTCATTATGCATGTCATTATCTTTGTTATATCTCTTCATGCATGATGAATTGTCTTCATAAGTTGAAGAGGATCTCCACAAGTACAACCTGCCATGTGTATTTGCATTCGAAAGCGAAATACTTATATGCACATCTTCAGGGGAGCCTTTTGCTACTTACAAAGACAATACCTCCATCCTTTACAATTTCACATACTTTTATCCCTGTTGAAAACATCAACCAGTTTGTCATCAATCACCAAAAAGGGGGAGATTGTAAGTGCATCTAGTGCCACCCCTAGTTGGTTTTGGAGTATTGACGACAAACCTGGTTGAGGGACTAATGTGTTTGTGAGAATTGCAGGATAACACAGGTAGTAGTCCCTCATTGATTCAGTTTACCTACGGGAGATGACCCCTAAAAATGTGTGAAGACATTGAAGATAATGGTGGTATGTGAAGAAATTCACATTGAAGGCTGTGACATGAGAAGACATTGCATGAAGTCTTTGGAGCGCGAAGACATAGTTGTTTCGTAGTTTCATTTTCTTCTTTGTTGAGTCATAGGAACCACCGCACCGTTAAGTGGGGTTCAAGTGAACAAAGTCAGAGTGACTAAAGTGATGCTCAACAAAATCTTGAGTCTTCGAGCGAAGACAATGAGAGCAAATCTTATCCAGAGCTGGATGAGTGAGCTTTACTTGTAGCCCATGTCAAGCTGTCGCGTGTGTTTAAAATCTGACCGTTGGAACATGTGTCAGTTTCTTAGTGACCCAGGGTCATTTCGGACAAATCAGGTCGGGTTGCCTAGTGGCTATAAATAGCCCACCCCTACACCATAAATTGGTAGCTACTAAGAGTTAGTGCACGGCTTTTGTCGTTTGAGAGCAACCCACCTCTGAAGCCTTTGAGAGAGAAATCCTTGCGAGGAAAAAAGCCCAAAACACCCAGAGCCCAAAGAGTGTTTGGCATCACTGAAGTCTTTCTGTCTGCATGACCTGAAGACTTGTTACACTTGAGGACTGTGAATCCTCCAGCCGGTTAGGCGTCGCGTTCTGAGCATCCAAGAGTCCTTGTGGATCGCCGGTGAATGAAGTCTACCTTGAAGACTTACCTGAGTGATTGGGCGAGGACTAGGTGTCCTTAGATCAAGGGGAATAAGGTGAAGACACGGTCTTCTGAGTTGAATCTCAGCCTCCCTAACCAGACATACAGTTGTCACAACAACTGGAACTGGTCCAACAAATCCTTTGTCTTCACCAAGCAACTGGTTCTATCTTTTCCTTCTCCTTACTTACAGTTTGTCTTCATGAAGTCATTGCCTGCTTGCATTATCTATTTGACTTCACTGTGTGACTACTTGTTCTAATTGGTTTCATACTATCTTCCATCCTGATCCATACTGCCTAGCTGCTAATAGTCTTCGTGCTTTCACTTCATTGAATACTTGACTATGGCTTGCCTAGTGTAGTCTACCTTCTGCTGCATGTTAATAGGTTCATTTCTATCGTTTGTCTTTGAAACTTCCATGTTTTGAAGACTTTCATAAAAATCGCCTATTCACCCCCTCTAGTCGATTACTAGCACTTTCATTAAGTGTGTGCATGTGTGCATGATATCAAGCGGCCCCCAAAGAATGTCATCTTAAGGCTATGAAAAGGATAGTGAGATACTTAATTTATACACCAAATTTTGGCATTTGGTATTCTAAGAGGTCCTCTTTTGATCTTGTTGGCTACTCTGAGTCGGACTATGCCGGTGACAAGGTTGATAGAAAGTCCACTTTGGGTAATTTTCAATTTCTTGGTAGATCTCTTGTGTCTTGGTCCTCCAAGAAACAAAACTCGGTATCCTTATCTACCGCCAAAGCGGAATACATTGCCTCCGGTTCATGTTGTGCTCAATTACTTTGGATGACCCAAACTCTTAAAGATTATGGGATCTATGTGAAACATGTTCCATTGCTTTGTGACAATGAAAGTGCTATTAAGATTGCTCACAATCCCATGCAACATTCCCAAACTAAGCATATTGAAGTTCGTCATCATTTCATTCGAGATCATGTTGCTAAAGGAGATATTGATCTTAAGCATGGTCATACCGATAAGCAATTGGCGGATATATTCACCAAACCACTTGATGAGAAAGTATTTTGCCGTTTGAGAGGTGAATTGAACATCATTGATGCATCAAACTTGGAGTAGAAACTTGCTACCTCTTGGGCAGTGCGTTGATTTTCCCTTGAAGAGGAAAGGGTGATGTAGAAAAGTAGCGTAAGTATTTCCCTCAGTTTTTGAGAACCAAGGTATCAATCCACTAAGAGACTACACGCAAGTCGCCTTGCACCTACACAAACAAATACGAACCTTGCAACCAACGCGATAAAGGGGTTGTCAATCCCTTCACGACCACTTGCAAAAGTGAGATCTGATAGAGATAACAAGATAAATATTTTTGGTATTTTTATGATATAGATTCAAAGTAAAGATTGCAAAGTAAAATAGATTGGAAACTTATATGATGGAAAATAGACACGGGGGCCATAGGTTTCACTAGTGGCTTCTCTCAAAATTGCATAAGTATTACGGTGGGTAGATAAATTACTGCCGAGCAATTGATAGAGAAGTGCATAATTATGAGAATATCTAGGCATGATCATGTATATAGGCATCACTCCGCGACAAGTAGACCGAAACAATTCTACATCTACTACTATTACTCCACACATCGACCGCTATCCAGCATGCATCTAGAGTATTAAGTTCATAAGGACAGAGTAACACATTAGGCAAGATGACATGATGTAGAGGGATAAACTCAAGCAATAGGATATAAACCCCATCTTTTTTTCCTCGATGGCAACAATACAATACGTGCCTTGCTGCCCCTGCTGTCACTGGAAAAGGACACCGCAAGATTGAACCCAAAGCTAAGCACTTCTCCCATTGCAAGAAAGATCAACTTAGTAGGCCAAACCAAACTGATAATTCGAAGAGACTTGCAAAGATAACAAATCATACATAAAAGAATTCAGAGAAGAACCAAATATTGTTCATAGATAATCTTGATCATAAACCAACAATTCATTGGATCTCAACAAACACACCGCAAAAAGAATTACATCGAATAGATCTCCAAGAAGCTCGAAGAGAACTTTGTATTGAGATCCAAAGAGAGAGAGGAAGCCATCTAGCTAATAACTATGGACCCGCAGGTCTGTGGTAAACTACTCACACATCATCGGAGAGGCTATGGTGTTGATGTAGAAACCCTCCATGATCGATTCCCCCTCCGGCGGAGCTCCGGAAAAGGCCCCAAGATGGGATCTCTTGGGTACAGAAGGTTGCGGCGGTATAAATAGGGTTTCGTGGTACTCCTGGATGTTTCGTGGTATATGGGTATATATAGGAGGAAGAAGTACGTTGGTGGAGCTGCGAGTGGCCCACGAGGGTGGGGGCGCGCCTAACCCCTGGGCGCACCTCCCTGCCTCGTGGACTCCTCGCTTCTTTCTTGACGCAGATTCCAAGTCTCCTTGATCACATTTGTTCCAAAAATAACTCTCCCGAAGGTTTCATTCCGTTTGGATTCCGTTTCATATTCCTTTTCTGCGATACACTGAAATAGGCAAAAAAGCAGCAATTTGCACTCACCTTTGGTTAGTAGGTTAGTCCCAAAAATAATACAAAAAGGTATATTAAAGCCCATTGAACATCCAAAATAGGTAATATAATAGCATGGAACAATCAAAAATTATAGATACGTTGGAGACGTATCAAGCATGCCCAAGCTTAATTCCTACTCGTCCTCGAGTAGGTAAATGATAAAAACAGAATCTTTGATGTGGAATGCTACCTAGCATAATTCTCAATGTAATTTTCTTTATTGTGGCATGAATGTTCAGATCCAGAAGATTCAAGACAAAAGTCTAATATTGACATAAAAATAATAATACTTCAAGCATACTAAGACAGCAATCATGTCTTCTCAAAATAACATGGCCAAAGAGAGTTATCCCTACAAAATCATATAGTCTGGCTATGCTCCATCTTCACCACACGAAATATTTAAATCCTGCACAATCCCGATGATAAGCCAAGCAATTGTTTCATACTTTTGACGTTCTCAAACCTTTTCAATATTCACGCAATACATGAGTGTGAGCCATGGATATAGCACTATAGGTGGAATAGAATGGTGGTTCTGAAGAAGACAAAAAGCAGAAGATAGTCTCACATCAACTAGGCGTATCAACGGGCTATGGAGATGCCCATCAATAGATATCAGAGGAATTGATAGAAAAGTGCATAATTATGAGAATATCTAGGCATGATCATGTATATAGGCATCACGTCCACGACAAGTAGACCGAAACGATTCTGCATCTACTACTATTACTCCACACATCGACCGCTATCTAGCATGCATCTAGAGTATTAAGTTCATAAGAACAGAGTAACGCATTAGGCAAGATGACATGATGTAGAGGGATAAACTCAAGCAATATGATATAAACCCCATATTTTTATCCTCGATGGCAACAATACAATACGTGTCATTTCCCTTTCTGTCACTAGGATCGAGCACCGCAAGACTGAACCCAAAGCTAAGCACTTCTCCTATTGCAAGAAAGATCAATCTAGTTGGCCAAACCAAACTGATAATTCAAAGAGACTTGCAAAGATAAAAAATCATACATAAAAGAATTCAGAGAAGAACCAAATATTGTTCATAGATAATCTTGATCATAAACCAACAATTCATCGGATCTCAACAAACACACCGCAAAAAGAATTACATCGAATAGATCTCCAAGAAGCTCGAAAATAACTTTGTATTGAGATCCAAAGAAAGAGAGGAAGCCATCTAGCTAATAACTATGGACCCGAAGGTCTGTGGTAAACTACTCACACATCATCGGAGAGGCTATGGTTTTGATGTAGAAACCCTCCGCGATCGATTCCCCCTCTAGCGGAGCTCCGGAAAAGGCCCCAAGATGGGATCTCTTGGGTACAGAAGGTTGCGGCGGTGGAAATAGGGTTTCATGGTACTCCTGGATGTTTTTGTGGTATATGGGTATATACAGGAGGAAGAAGTACGTCGGTGGAGCTGCGAGTGGCCCACGAGGGTGGGGGGCGCCTACCCCCTGGGCGCGCCTCCCTGCCTCGTGGCCTCCTCGCTTCTTTCTTGACGTAGACTCCAAGTCTCCTGGATCACGTTTATTGCAAAAATAACTCTCCCAAAGGTTTTATTCCGTTTGGATTCCGTTTGATATTCCTTTTCTGCAAAACACTGAAATAGGCAAAAAAACAGCAATTTGCACTGGGCCTTTGGTTAGTAGGTTAGTCCCAAAAATAATACAAAAAGGTATATTAAAGCACATTGAACATCCAAAACAGGTAATATAATAGCATGGAACAATCAAAAATTATAGATACGTTGGAGACGTATCAAAACTCCATTTGGATACATGCAAGGCATGAGCCTTTGACTAATCCTTGATATTTCTCTTATGATGATGATCATATGTGTTGGATATACTTGTACCCTTGCATGCTATCTAACCCTTGTAGGTACTTGGATGAATCTAAATCTATGAGATTACGAATCACTCACATCTTGAGCAATCTCTACATCACCAAGTCTCTACAATATGGTGGTTGCAAACAAGGAAGCATGAATCCCTTTAAACATATCCTTTGACAACTCCTATATACCAAATTTCATTTGGTGTCAAATTTCATGATTGTCACCTTGGACACACAAGTGCTCTTCCTTGCAAGACTAACCCATGTAGGTAGATGAACTCAAAACTGCAAGTGGTGCTTCCAACTCATTGATGAGCTACATCAACCTTGAGCATCCCACACAAGTTCCACTACGTGATCAAGATCAACACCACCACCCAAGGTATGTTATTCCATCTTAGAGAACCTTTACTCCAAGTCATGGGTCAACGCAGCTCAACAAGATGTGAATACATCAAGATGCTTAAACGAAAAATGGTAACCCCATTTTGAGCTTAAACGATGAGTATGACCTACGATCAAGTGTTCTCACTTGACTCCTTAGTCAATATACTCTAACATAGGTGACTTTGTTGCCGACCAATTCTAGATGAAGTTCTCTAGTGTTTCTCTGTGTTCTTGCATTTATTTCTTGCATATTTGTTCCCCGTATTAAAAAAACTTCATCTAGATTTCTTTAATTTCTCCGTTCATTTCTGCATTCCCTGCATCCAATTCATTGCAAATCTTTCATTTAATTCATTGAAAATCTTTGTGAGATCTTATTTACCTAGTGAGCTGAGATGACAAGTCTTCTCTTTGTGTTAAATTCGGACACACCGGCTTGTTTCTTTCGGTCTAACCGAACCATCTCGGTGCTACCGAAGAAAATAATTCGGTGCTACCGATTTCAATGCTGAGAAGACACTTTGTCATTTGCATCCTGCATATTTGTTCCAGCTCCACTCAATGATTCTTGTCCTCTACCTGCATCATATTCTATATGCTGCTTTGTTATGTGACTCAAGGACCATACCTATTCGACACACATTCCAGAAGACCCTTCTTGCAAATTGATGTCAAAGGGGGAGAGAGAGCTCACATCAAAGCTTAATCACATCAAAGGGGGAGAGAGCCCCAGATGCTTGGTATTCAAGAGGAGAGAAGTCACGTCTTTAAGAGGGGAAAGACATGTTAGTTTGTGTCATGCTTATTATGAAGATACAAGATTGAAGACTTCGTCCCGTGTCCGGATGGGACTTTCCTTGGCGTGGAAGGCAAGCTTGGCGATGAGGATATTCAAGATCTCCTACCATTGTAACCGACTCTATGTAACCCTAACCCTATCCGGTGTCTATATAAACCGGAGGGTTGTAGTCCGTAGGCAATCAACTCCATATACAACAATCATACCATAGGCTAGCTTCTAGGGTTTAGCCTCCTTGATCTCGTGGTAGATCTACTCTTGTACTACCCATATCATCAATATTAATCAAGCAGGAGTAGGGTATTACCTCCATCGAGAGGGCCCGAACCTGGGTAAAAAACATCTTGTCCCTTGTCTCCTGTTACCATCCGGCCTTGACGCACAGTTCGGGACCCCCTACCCGAGATCCGCCGGTTTTGACACCGACATTGGTGCTTTCATTGAGAGTTCCTCTATGCCGTCACAATCAGGAAGGATGCCTCCTCCCGTCTTTAAAGACGGCGCCGTTGCTAAGGGAGCCTTGGCTGTCGGCCAAACCCTCCGGCTAGGTGGTTTCCTCATGACCGCCTGTTCGGCTGTTGCGCCGACGGTGACCTCTCGGGTCATCAAAAGCAACCTACACGTCAGCTCGGAGCTCGTCGAGCAGCTAGATCCAATGGAGCTCTCTTCCATAAACGAGCTCTTGGATCGCATCGCCTCCCTGGGGGTCGCTACGGATTACGACCAGGTTGGGCTTAAACCCGATCTAAGAGAAATTAACTCTCCCCAAGTCACCCACCACGTTGCCGTGGTAGAGGCGCAGTGCGGCGACCCTTCATCTATTTTAAGGACTAGCTACGTCCGAATTCCCGACTCCTCCAAGCCGGATACCCGCGGAGAGGAGGATGTAACTCAAGACCTGAGCTTAGGATCAGGCAACGGGCTAGATTTGTTGAAGAACATCCAAGAATCCGAACTTCAGAGTTCGGAAACTCTTCGGCCTCTGAATCTTGGATTGGGTGAGGTTTCAGATTCAACGACACCTGCCCACCCGAACATAAGCGATCTCTCCCAAATCAGGCAGAGGACCGAGGAAACAGTACATCATTACTGGGCCAGATTCCTCCTGGTTATGAACAGGATAAAGGATTGCCGCGAGGGAGACGCAATCTCAATTTTCTGCAGTAATTGCACGGACGAGGGAATCCTTAATGCCGTAAGTCGTCGTGATATTACACGCTTCGCTGACTTGGCGTCCATAGTACAAAAATATTGTGCGATGGAAAGCGCCTGGAAAACCGAAATAAAGTTTTGGGATAATTCAGCCTTGAATAGTAATCCCGTCCGAACTAAGAGGGTGCATCATCATAGGACACCCAGGATAAACACCAAAAAACCAAAACCCTCTACAGGGCATGGAACCGTACTAGAAAGGTGGCTTGATGGACCCTGTAGAATTCACAGTACAAAGGACGCCACACCAACTCACAGCCTTAGAGCATGTTGGATACTCCGGCAGGTGGCCAAAATTGGCGAGGACCTCTTAATTCTGGAGGCCGCAGAAAGCCAGCCCGAGGACACCAGTACCGTTCTCACAGTCTTTGAGACTTTCGCATCAAACAATATGCGAAAAAGAACACTCCACAGCCTCGCCGAAGTCTATCAAGTTGCAACAATAAATCCATGGAGCGACACTGCTATTACCTTCAATGCAAGTGATGAACCTAGATTCCGAACAGCCCGAGCACCAGCCGCATTGGTCCTCAGTCCCATAGTGGACGGCTTTCGCATCACCAAGGTGCTCATGGATGGAGGCAGCGGACTGAACCTCATTTATGAGGAAACCCTTCAAAAAATGGAAATAGACTGGAACCACATCGAGCGAAGCAGCACAACCTTTAGAGGAATAATCCCCAGTCGGGAAGCACGCTGCACAGGAAAAATCACACTAGATGTGGTGTTCGGCACGCTGGATAATTACAGGTCCGAAGAAGTCACGTTTCAGGTGGCCCCGTTTAAGAGCGGATATAATGCTTTACTAGGGCGAGAAGCATTCACAATCTTCCAAGCAATACCCCATTACGGGTACATGAAGTTTAAGATGCCCGGGCCGAATGGAATTATCACTCTAGCTAGTGATCCGGACATAGCACTCCGCGCCGAAAACAAGACGGCCGCATTAGCCCTTGAGGCGCTATCCGAAGCCTTAGTGGCCGAGGAACTGACTGCGCTGCGCTCCACGGTTAACAGGGATGATGTGATACTCGATAAGAGATCCAAATCCACATCCTTCAAGCCAGCCGACGAAATAGTCAAATTCCAGCTCCATCCAACGGACCCCAATAAAACAGCTTCAGTTGGGGCATGACTGAACCCTGATGCAGACGCCGCACCACGAGAGTTCCTACGAGAGAACTGGGACATCTTTGCCTGGCACCCTTCAGATATGCCAGGGATCCCACGCAGGCTGGCCGAACACAGCTTAAATATCCTAAAAGGATTTAAACCTATCAAACAAGCCCTTCGGCGTTTTTCCGAACCCAAGAGACAGGCTATGGGAGAGGATCTAGCCAAGCTATTGGAGGCCGGATTCATCAGAGACATAAAACATCCAGACTGGCTAGCAAACCTGGTGATGGTACCAAAGAAGGACAAATCCTGGCGCCTGTGTGTCGACTTTAAAGACCTTAACAAGGCTTGCCCAAAGGATCCCTTCCCCCTCCCCCGCATCGACCAAATTATTGATGCCACCGCAGGACATGATTTGTTGTGTTTCCTCGACGCATACTCTGGTTACCATCAAATCAAGATGGCAGAATCAGACCAAGCTGCAACAGCATTCATCACACCATACGGCCCATTCTGCTTCAACATAATGCCCTTCGGGCTAAAAACGCCGGCGCAACATATCAGCGCATGATCCAGACATGTCTGGCAAATCAGATCGGCAAAACAGTGGAGGCGTATGTGGATGATGTGGTCGTCAAATCAAGACATGTCGAATCTCTAGTAGACGACTTGAAGCTTACATTCGATAACCTCCAAAAATATGACATCAAGCTCAACCCAGAAAAATGCGTCTTCGGCGTTCCAGCCGGAAAGCTCTTGGGCTTCATTGTATCCGGTAGAGGAATTGAAGCAAATCCAGCCAAGATCCGAGCTTTGTCACAATTGGATATCCCAAAGGACCTCAAACAAATACAAAAATTAACCGGATGCGTGGCGGCTTTAAGCCGCTTCATCTCCCGCTTGGGAGAAAAGGCACTACCCCTCTATCGCCTCCTTTGGCGCACCGAACACTTCAAGTGGACGGAGGCCGCCATGGCCGGACTTGATGAAATAAAAGCCATATTGGCAACAAACCCAGTCCTGGCCGCGCCGAACACCGGCAAACCAATGTTATTGTACATTGCAACAACACATCAAGTTGTCAGCGCAGTACTCGTTGTCGAGTGGGAAACGGATGGACACAAATTCCCCCTTCAAAGGCCGGTCTACTACGTATCCACCGTCCTCACTCCATGCAAATCACGGTACCCGCATTATCAATAGATTGCATACGCGGTATTCATGGAATCCCGGAAGCTACGACACTACTTTCAAGAGTGTTCCATAACAGTAGCCTCGGAAGTACCACTCAACGATATTATCAACAACCGCGACACAACGGGCCGGATTGCAAAATGGGCCATCGAGCTTCTCCCATTCGATATAACCTATAAGCCACGGCGAGCTATTAAATCGCAAGTTTTGGCCGACTTCGTCGCAGAATGGACGGAGGCCGAGCTCCCTAAAGAGTACGACACATATTCAAACTGGATTATGCACTTCGACGGCTCCAAAATGTTGGCTGGACTGGGGGATGGCGTCGTCCTGACGTCCCCCACAGGAGACACAGTCCAATATGTGCTCCAGATCATGTACATGGATTCCAACAATGCAGCCGAATATGAGGCCCTCCTACATGGCCTCCGGATAGCAGTATCCATGGGTATCCAGTGCCTAGAGGTACGCGGGGATTCAAACCTCGCGATATCCCAAATAAATGGAGACTTCGACGCCAAGGACCCAAAAATGGCAGCTTACCGCAACGCCGTCCTAAAAATGCCAGCTCGGTTCGAAGGGCTGGAGTTGCACCATATAGCCCGAGAAAACAATCAAGCGGCGGACGTCCTGGCACGCATCGGAGCAAGACGCGATGCAGTCCCCCCAACATCTTTTTGGAAAGATTGTTCAAGCCATCCGTAGCATGGGAGGGGGAACCCGCAAATAACAGCCCGGACCCAACCGCACCACTCGACGCTGAACAATCTGACACAATTGGAGGCTTTGCCAATGAAATTACACCTTCAGCCCACGTAATAATGGCGGTCATCGCCCCATGGACAGAACCATTCCTAGCCTACCTTACTAGGCAGGAACTCCCGGAGGACCAAAATGAGGCCCGCTGCATAGTGCGGCGATCTAAAGCCTATAGAGTCCATGAGGGAGAGCTTTATAAGAAAAGCACTACCGGAGTCCTTCAAAGGTGCATCTCCGAAGAGGAAGGGCGGAACCTTCTGGATGAAATTCATGCCGGACTCGGTGGTCACCACGCCGCTGCTCGGTCCCTTGTTAGCAAGGCTTTCCATACAGGCTTTTATTGGCCGAAGACCCGGGCAGACGCTCAGGACCTAGTCCAACGATGCGCTGGTTGCCAACTTTTTGCCAACCAAAGCCATATGCCACCCACCGCACTCTAAACTATACCCATCACTTGGCCTTTTGCGGTCTGGGGGCTTGACATGGTCGGACCCCTTAAAGGTGGGACCGATAGGAAAAAATACTTACTGGTCATGGTGGATAAATTCACCAAATGGATAGAAGCCAAGCCTATTAAAACGGCCGAATCCGGACCTGTGATAGACTTCATATCCGGGGTTGTACACCATTATGGCGTCCCCCACAGCATCATAACCGATAACGGTACAAACTTTACCGCCGATGAGGTAAAACTCTAGTGCAAAAACATGGGCATCAAGCTCGATTATGCTTCCGTCTATCACCCACAAACCAATGGCCAGGTCAAACGTGCAAATGGTCTTATCATGAGCGGCATTAAACCTAGACTGGTGCGGTCCCTCAAGGAATCTAACACGCACTGGGTAGAGGAACTCGACTCCGTGCTATGGGGGCTGCGGACCACGCCAAATCGCACCACCGGATACACACCATTTTTTATGGTGTACGGCGCAGAGGCAGTTCTGCCCTGCGACATAATTCATGACTCACCTAGAGTGCACATGTACGAAGAAAGAGAAGCCGAGCTCGATCGGCAGGACAACTTGGACGACCTAGAGGAGGAGCGTGACGTGGCAAAAGCCCGTTCCGCATTTTATCAACAGCAGGCCCGAAGATATCAAAGCAGAGAAGTACGGGCCAAAAATTACAATGTTGGCGAACTAGTTCTACGCCTGCCGGATAAGAAAAAGGACAAACTCAAGCCCAAGTGGGAAGGTCCATTCATAATCGACCAAGTCCTGACTGGCGGGGCGTACCGCCCGCGAGATGCGTCGGATAACCGACTCGAGCTGAACCCGTGGAACGCCACCCGTCTCCGAAGATTCTATGCCTAGCGCCGGACTCTGTGTTCGTCTCCTTCCTCTGTCCATTTTTTGCATTTTTCTGTCTTACATTTCTCTCCTTCCCCTCTTTTCTTTTATAGCCCTTAAAGGCTCATCTAGTGACGTGCCACTCGCGCTCGTTAAACCTGGGGGCTTCTTTAACAGAAGCTTATTTATACGGGCTTCACGCCCAACACATGCGTCAAACTTCCGCATGTACCCTTTTTTTCACCATTATATGCATCGATATGACTTAAGTTTTGGCCAAGCTGGGTTGCCTGGCTCCTGTGCTTACCCCTACGTTCCCGATTGTTCGGCTAGGCGGTAAAGGGAGCACCTCTGCGATTGTTACTGCCGGGTCAGCCGGATGTGTACCTCAGACTGGGTGAAGCCGAAAGCTAGCGTTCTTAAGGGAATATTCGGTCGGTGAGATAAAAGATGATCTTTTTACTCATTCTATGCGCCCCCAGATGCTTTTTTCTGCGTCTTTTTACGCAGTCCGGACATGCACTTTAGGGCATGCCTCCCAGCGAAAGGAACCCCTAACAGAACTATTCTCTCTGGAAGATGTTTCTTACTAACCATGTAATATAACATAACTAGTTGGGCACTTGTCTGATAAAGCACTAATGACCCCTACGCCTGGTCTCCACGCATACCACGGTTCTTATATAACCGCTATGGTATTTGGACACACTCCGGACCGTCAGGTCCCAAGGTTGAAGCGAAAAGGTCGTCAATGACAAACGATCTACAATCCGGCTAGAAGGCATTACACATGTCAATTCAAAATTACATAGTCATTCTGACTGATTGTATTCCTCTTCTATACAATCTAACAGGCTGTCTAATTTACAGTCCTGCTGGGAATACTTCGCGGCCAACTCTACTTGGCCGTATACTAAGCTCACAGGGATCTCCTTCCTGTCAGGCCCCACCGGTCTGACCTCGGCCATGTGGTTTGGATCAGACTTCGTAAAACGGGTCTTCACCATGGCCGAGGCTTCCCTAGCGCCTTGTCGGTAGGCCAATATCTTCCACAACCGGAAGCGCCCCCGAGCTACCTTCAGCTTCTCCGCAAGCTCTCCAAGGCCCTCGGGCATGGAGTGGGCAGGCCATAAGGCTTGGGCAACACCTCGCATCGCCTGCCGAATTCGCTCGTGCAGTTGCATGAGTTCGGGAAGAAGGTCACCCGTAGAACCGGGCATCTCCTCTGCAGGACGGCCTGTGAGCATACCTACAGACCTTACTCTGTTAGTCGACTTCCTCGCCGAACTCTTTTTTCAAAGTTCGTTCAAGCACTTACTAAATATGCCGCGTCGAAGCCGCTGATTCTCCTTCGTGGAGTCCGACAGCTGGCCACGAACATCTTTAAGTTCGACGTCCATCCTGGTGTTGGCATCCTGAAGATCATTCTTCTCTCGCCTCACCTTTGTCAATGTACTCTCACCGGCCTTTAGCCGGCCTAAGAGTTGTTTCTTTTCCGGATTGAGTCCGACGCCATCTGCAACATGATTTGTCAGGTTTGCACCCACACCGCACAATACTAATCTTTCGAAGTGTATCTTACCTGAGGGGGTCTCTTTGGGCTCCCCTGCTGCGGCTAGTGCGGCCTCTAGTTGGGCCTTGCACTTTTCCAGCTCCTGGGACAGTACAGTATTCTTCTCTGTAAGAACCTGAATATTAAATGATCCTTAAATCAGTTGCTCTAACTGTTTCAAGTCTCAGGGGCTACGGCTATATATATATTTGACCAAAATTTTCTTACCCGTATGTCTTTTACATACTGCTCCGTGGCTCTGGCTAAACCATTTTGAGTGGCACGGAGGTACGCATCTCCCGAATTAAAGGCATCTAAAGCCTCTTGGGAGAAACAAGCGTCGCGTAGAACTGTCCGGCGACGCCTGTGGTTCATGGCACTCTCCACTTCAGAATTTGTGGCAGACAGCCTGTCCGCATCCTCTGTCGGAGGAGCGTCCGATGCGCGCCTTGTGCTCGCCTCCGCTTCCTGGCCAGACATTGGAGCCTGGCTGGTGGAGGCGCGATTGGCAACCTCTCCGGATATAGTTTGGCGAGGTCTCTTCATTCTGAAGATAGCACGAACGTTAATATGCCCTGACAGAATAACACCAGGGAAGCAGAGGGTGCGCTATACCTTTGCGCCGACATCTCAGTCCGGACTACATTCCTTTTTGCCCCACGGGGCCCTACGGCCCCTCGTTGGCTAGCCGCCGCAGGTCCGGCCTCCTGCCTCGGAAATCTCCCCTGCAAAACACGGTTGTCGTCAGAAGCACCGGAATAAGTGAGAGTGGAATCTCTCTCAAGGGAATGAGACTCCGGTTTCTGTCACCTGGGAGGCCGGGATTAACCCTGGGTAATCAGCCGTGATGGCTACCAGGGTATTGTCCTTGCTTAGCTGATGGAACACCCCGTCGATAAGCTCCACCGATATGTCCAGATCCTCTTCGGAGTCTGGATCGAGAGACCGTTCTGGGTCCTCGGGTTGTGGAGGGCGGCTGTTTATATCCTTTACCACCTGTCGCAGTTCCTGCATTGAAGTCGTTAGACTACATATCTAACCATGGGAGTACAAAACAAACGGGCAAGCGCAGTTGTTCACTTACCCAACTTGGAGGATCGTACATAGTAAATCCGGCCTGCGGGTTGACACGGAGGAATTCCTCCTTTTCTCCCTTGTACAAAGAGGATAAGATCTTTACTAGGGCGGCAGCTGAAGCCGGCCCCTTACGACCGTAACAGGTGGCGTCATCCTCCCCGTTGAAATCCCACATGGGGTGGCCTCTATATTGAAGTGGCTGCACCCCCCGCATAATGCATGCGGCCATGACTCCAATCATGGTTAGTCCGGAATGAGCCAACAGTCTTATCCGGCCCATCAGGTAAAGGACGTCTCTGTCGCTTTCTCTCTGAGAGCTCCGCGGACGCCAGCTCAAGCGTTTCTTCAATGGAGCACTGTTGAACTCAGGGAGACCGACCCGGATAGGGTCCGGTAGCGGGACGTCATCTATATAAAACCATTCCGAAGGCCAGTCCTCGGACGCCTTCTTCGGGGTTCCGGATAGGTATCCGGCCCCGGCGATACGCCATACTTCGGCTCCGCCCACTTGGTATATAGACCCCTCTTTAGAACGGGGCACTAGGCAGAATAACCTCTTCCACAGCACGAAATGAGCCTCAACACCTAAAAATAGCTCGCAAAGGGCGACGAAACCTGCAATATGCAATACGGAGGCGGGCGTGAGGTTGTGCAGCTGGAGGCCATAGAACTCCAGAAGCCCGCGGAGAAATGGGTGAATTGGAAATCCCAGTCCCCTTATTAGATAGGGGACAAGGCACACCCGCTCTCCTTTAGAAGGATTGGGGGTGCTCTCCACTTGTTTTCCGCCATTATAGGTGGCGAGACCGGCTCGGACCGGGACCATGTATGCCTGAGGGAGAAATCCCTTGGCCTGAAGTGACGCTAACTCGCTATGCGGGATGGTGCAACTCTCCCAGTCCCCGGGTTTGGGACCGGAGGGGCGAGGGGACGAGCTGCGATGGCTGGTCATGTTGGAATGGACCTTTGCTGGAAGCGCTCTGATGATAACTCGCGGAAAGGAGAAGATGTGGTTTGGACCTAAATCCCCATCCCGTTAAATAGGCGGCTCGTTTATACGGCTAGGGGTGTGGAGGTAAGAACACCCCGGCTTTTCGCATTCGTTTGAACACGTGGAAGACGACCATTATTGGGCGTGGAAGTCGAGGAGCACTACATTACAAAAATCGGACATTATTCCTACAGGTACACAAGATTTGGAGAGGAACCCGCCTTGCAATGCCTAACAATATGCATGCCGGACTCATCGTCATTGAAGCCTGGTTCGGGGGCTACTGAGGGAGTCCTGGATTAGGGGGTGTTCGGGTAGCCGGACTATACCTTCAGCCGGACTCCTGGACTATGAAGATACAAGATTGAAGACTTCGTCCCGTGTCCGGATGGGACTTTCCTTGGCGTGGAAGGCAAGCTTGGCGATGCGGATATTCAAGATCTCCTACCATTGTAACCGACTCTATGTAACCCTAACCCTATCCGGTGTCTATATAAACCGGAGGGTTGTAGTCCGTAGGCAATCAACTCCATATACAACAATCATACCATAGGCTAGCTTCTAGGGTTTAGCCTCCTTGATCTCGTGGTAGATCTAGTCTTGTACTACACATATCATCAATATTAATCAAGCAGGAGTAGGGTATTACCTCCATGGAGAGGGCCCGAACCTGGGTAAAAAACATCTTGTCCCTTGTCTCTTGTTACCATCCGGCCTTGACGCACAGTTCGGGACCCCCTACCCGAGATCCGTCGGTTTTGACACCGACACTTATTATGCTCTGATATGTTTTGCTCTAATTTTCTTTTACATATATTCTCCCATTATCCCATATAAGATTCAGGGGAGAATGACTTCTAAGGGAAGGAAACCTTTGAATTCATTGCATATCTTTACCTTTGTGGACATGTCTATATCTAATAGGAGTACCCTGTACTCACTCTCTACATGTCATCCCAATCTTGGTACTCTTGTGGTTTAATGCTTGATCTATTTAGTAGATGTTTCTATGTTATCTAACCTCGTTTACTCAGGTTCATCTCTTTCAAAGCCAGCTCAAGACCACAAGGTAAGTATATGCATCACACTCATGTGCATGATGGTCTCTTGCTAATGTACATATTGTTTGCAAGAAGGACTCATGAACATGAAGGTATATTTCCAGTATCTACACCATTTGCTCTGATCCATATAGACAAGATACATGTAACTCATTGCTTGCTCTGTCATGCTTATGCATTCACATGCTCTCATATTCCATATTTACATGGATACATACATGTAGGGGGAGCCTATGCATGTTACATGTTCTTCCAAAGCTTTACTTGCTATTCCTTATATCTTTATCTAAAGCTTTGATGTATGTTGTCATCAATTACCAAAAAGGGGGAGATTGAAAGCACAAGTGCTCCCTGGGTGATTTTTGTAATTAATGTCAGCATATCTCTTGTTGGACCGATATTTTCATCTAGTATATTTCAGATAAGTTCAACAGTGGAGTGGCATGGACAAGAGGATGTGGAACCCCTTTAAAATGCTAAGGACACATATTGGCTCAAGCTCAAGACTCTACATTTTCGTTTTAGTGATCCAAGATCACATTGAGTCCATAGGAAAAGCCAATACTATTAAAAGTGGATGAGGTGTTGCTTAATGGCTTGCTTGCTCAAAATGCTTAGTGATATGCTCCAAAAGCCCTCAACCACTTTCTTATATCCACAGATGTCCCAAACCAAAAGTCAAACTCGGCCCCACCGATTTGATCTATCTTGCGCCACCGAGTTCACTTGACATAGCCACTGCTAGAAACCCTAGTCACTTCGGTCTCACCGATAGGGATCTCGGTCTCACCGAGATGGGATTGCCAACTTTTTGTTTCCCTTCGTAACGTTTCAGTCCAACCGAGATGAGCGATTGGTCCCACCGAGTTCGCAATGCAAACTCTCTGTTTCCCTTTCGTAACGTTTCGGTCTCACCGAAATGAGAGATTCGGTCCCACCAAGTTTGCCTGACCAACTCTTTGTTTGCCTATTTCAGAAATCGGTCCTACCGAGTTTATGTGATTGGTCTCACTGAGATTACATTATTCCCTAACCCTAATGAAATCGGTCCCACCGAGTTAACATGTCGGTCCCACCGAAAATCCCAACGTTCACATTTTGAACTAAATCGGTCTAACCGAGTTTTATGATTCGGTCCCACCGAGTTTGGTAAATTGTGTGTAACGGTTATATTTTGTGTGGAGGCTATTTATACCCCTCCACCGACTCTTCATTCGTGGAGAAAGCCATTATAACGTGCCTACACTTCCAGCATACATTTTCTGAGAGAGAACCACCTACTCATGTGTTGAGACCAAGATATTCCATTCCAACCACAAGAATCTTGATCTCTAGCCTTCCCCAAGTTGTTTTCCACTCAAATCATCTTTCCACCAAATCCAAATCTGTGATAGAGAGTTGAGTGTTGTGGAGACTATCATTTGAAGCACAAGAGCAAGAAGTTCATCATCAACAAGTTCATCATCAACACACCATCTATTACCTTTTGGAGAGTGGTGTCTCCTAGATTGTTTAGGTGTCACTTGGGAGCCTCCGACAAGATTGTGGAGTTGAACCAAGGAGTTTGTAAGGGCAAGGAGATCGCCTACTTTGTGAAGATCTACCCTAGTGAGGCAAGTCCTTCGTGGGCGATGGCCATGGTGGGATAGAAAAGGTTGCTTCTTCGTGGACCCTTCGTGGGTGGAGCCCTCCGTGGACTCGCGCAACCGTTACCCTTCGTGGGTTGAAGTCTCCATCAACGTGGATGTACGATAGCACCATCTATTGGAACCACGCCAAAAATCTCCGTGTCTCCAATTGCGTTTGCATACTCCAATCCCATCCCTTTACATTCTCGCAAATTGCATGCTTTACTTTCCGCTGCTCATATACTCTTGGCATGCTTGCTAGAAATGTATTGTGAATGTTTAAACTTGTGCTAAAACTCCACCTTAACTTAAAGAAATTAAAATTGCTACTTTTCATTGTTGAGGGTTTAATCACCCCCCCTCTAGACACCTCTTCTCGATCCAACAAACTTCCACATGACGATGACCATGAGAAGGAGCAGGACTTTGAGCAAGAAGGTGTCTGCCAGTAAAGTGTCTCACTCGACTTTAGCGCCAGAACCAGTCGTTCAGTAATCCAGAGATCCAATTTGGACTTTTGTTTCTTTTGTTGATCCTATGTCGACTGATCAACCTTTGGTGTCGACTGCTCAAGCCCTTGCTCCGATTGTGCAACTCCATGCTTCAGATCCCTTGGCTGCCTCGTATGTTCTAGCAACTCCGCTCTTTGTTACCCATCATGTACCGGAGGACCAGGTAGGCGCTGCTAAGGAAACCATACGCCAAGTGGGCCTAATGATGGACTGAATGAAGGTGGTGTATGAGGCTAGCAAGGCTGCCTATGATGCTAGCTCTGCCCTTCAAACCAATGTCCAGGTAAGTGGAATTGTAAGTTGATTTCTGAGTGGTCTTCAGCTTGATCGTTGTTTTGTTAAGATATGCTACTTGAAAACTGCTGCTTTATTATTCGTAAGATGTCTGTGGATGTGCGTTTTCAAACCTTATGAGCATCTCTCATGAATTTGTACCTTGCATCTGTTCACCTAGTGGGTGTCCTCTTTTTCCTCGTAGCTTTTTCAGTTGAACTAACCAACTTGTGTCAAGTGAACTCTTGAGCCAGTGGGGGCACGCTGAGTGCACTCACTGGGTGTAGTCCCCGAGACTATTGTCGAATGTTTGATTCGGCGGGGGTCTTTCCAAAGTGTTATTTCACCACGGGAGCCTTAGAACTTGTTTGTTTGTTGTACATTCACTCAGTTTTAGACGGATCATGTCGAGTGAACTCTGAGCCAGTGGGGGCACACTAAGTGCACCAACTGGGTGTAGTCCCCGAGACCATGATCGACTGCGGGCAGTCGGCAGTGGTCTGAGAACAAATGTTGTTGTTGTTTTACTCCTTCCACTCGGACTAGACGGGCCATGGTGAGCGGGAAATCGAACCAGTGGGGGCACGCCAAGTGCACCCACTGGGTGTAGTCCCCAAGACTTTTGTTGAATGTTTGATTCGGCAGTAGTCTTAGAACTCTTTTTGTGTAATAACTTGAACTTGTATCTTATCACTCGGAAGCAACCAATCTTTGTTTCTGTCGACTGATGTGTCTTGTTCGTTGACTTGAGAAATCTTGTGAGTTTGGGGCCCAGTTTGCTGAATTGGAGAGGAAAGAAATTAAACTCAAACTCGATCTGGAGTTGGCCAAGGAGAATTTGAAGAAGGCCCAAGATGAAGCAGCCATTATGGGAGGTAACAATTCTGTCGACTGTTAGTCTTGCCATCTTTTCTTTTAACCTTTAAACCGAGTTATTCCACTCGAATAGATGTGCGTAGTGAAAATCATCAACTCCAAGCTCGTTTGAAGAATGTTATTTCTTTAGACAAAATGAAGCAGGCTTTGGAGCAGAAAGATCTTGACCTCGCAGCAGCATAGAAGACGGCGCGGGAGAAAACTGAACTCGCCGACAAGGAGTTGGTTTCAGTCGGCAAATTAGAAGAGGAGAACGACAAGTTGAAAACCATTGTCGTTGAAGCCAAGAAGGAAGTCGCGCAATGGAAGGAGGAGAAGGTGGCCTTACAGACAGGGTCGACGATCTCACTCGGAAGAGGGATAAGCTGGAAATTTATCTCAGAGGTCTTGCCCAGAAGATGTTCCTCATGCTTGAAGGTACCTTTCTTTATCTGACTGATTGCAAAGAACTTTTCCATTGTGTCTCTGTCATTTCAACACCTTTTTGTTTGTGCAGAATTCTGCCAGAACTTTGAGGAAGAAACTGGGCGGATCGAGACAAGCTTAGACCCTATCAACTCCCCCATCAAGGACGAAGCTGCTATGAATGTACTGCGACTGGAATCTCGTCTCGCCAATGTTTTGGACTACCTTGGCCAACTAAAAGTAGCGGTGTCGCAGATTGACACAGAACTCTGGCCCAGTGCGACGTTCCAGAATGACCTCGAGTCACTGGTGACTCGACCCAACGGCACCCCTGAACGAGTGCAGGCGTGGAAGAAGTCATCTGCTCGCTGCAGACGTGGCTCTTTCACTGGTCTGGGTCCATTGCAAGGAAGTCAAAGAAGAGAAGCTGGTGGCTCTCAAGATTGCCAACACCAAGAAGCTTCAATTCCAATCTTTCATGGAGACCTTCATCAACGCTGCAACTCGCATTGCGGACGGCATCGACCTTGACAGCTTCATCGAGCGAGCAAGTCCTATTCCTGCCGAGTGAAAACTTGATAACTTTATTTTATTTGCCTCGGAATGCCGAGTGATCCTGTAATCATTAAAGCTCTTTCGGGATTGATGCTCGAATACTTCTGTCAGTGGTTTTGAACCTTCATGGATTTATCCAAACTTGGTTTTTCTTTTGAATGCGGTTGCTTTGTCTTTATCACCTTCAGATTTCCTAACTCGAGAAAATTGGGAATCACGGCTGGATCCTTGAGTGAGAGGGTCATACTTCACTCGGAGTAGACGTTGTACTTGTGGCGCAGCACCGAGTGCAACCAGACGTTGTACTTGTGGCGCAGCTCCGAGGCAACCAGATGTTGTACTTGTGGCGCAGCTCCGAGGGCAACCATACGTTGTACTTGTGGTGCAGCTCTGAGGGCAACCAGACATTGTACTTGTGGCGTGATATGTCTCCAACGTATCTATAATTTTTTATTGTTCCACGCTGTCGGTGTACTAGAGTAGGGGTACCCTAGTATGCCGAACTTGTGCACGGGCAGTCGCAGCATCCCGCGGCAAGGCTTGCCGGGTGACCGCCAAGACCCTCCGTGGTTCCTTTGGAGCCATTCAAGAACAAAGTGTCCAAGCCAAGAAGACAAGACCCCGGCAAGAGGAACTTGCCGGGAAGGCTAACAAAAGCATCCCAAGACCCCGGCAAGAGGAGCTTGCCGGGAAGGCCACCCAAGGCATTTCAAGGAACTTGCCGCAGCGCACCACGCGCCCCGGCAAGGCCCGGTGAGCGACAAGCTCCCGGATGCGACAAGACAATGACAGCGGCAAGGCGCTTGCCGCGGCAAGCCACCTCTCTGAGCCCGCGCTCCAGCACATCCACCAACATGTCGCTCTGGGGCCCTTCCAGGCGTACGTGGCGGGAGGCTGTGCAGCCAGCAGCATGCGGTGGCAAGCGGCGCTGACAAGATCGCCATCATGGAGAACGGTGGCGTCCCTGGCTGTCCCTTTTTGCACTGTTTAAGCGACACAGACGGGCATTTAATGCCCTTGTCCCCTGCCGTCAGGGTTAGGTATGATACACTGTAGCAGGTAGCTGTGCCTACCACAACACCTTTCCATTTTTGCCCTTTACCTCCGTTGCCACCTGTCGGTAACCCCTTGAGCATATAAAAGGAGGCCCGTGTGCAACGTAGAGGGGGGTTGGCCATTTCAGAGAACACTCACGCTCGGTCTCGTTAGCTGCTGAAGTGTGCTGTAGCACTCCGCGCTCCCGAGCAAGAAATCAATACAAACCACAAAGCAGGAGTAGGGTTTTACGCATCCGTGCGGCCCGAACCTGGGTAAATCGCTCGCGTGCATCGCCTCGATTTGCTCTTTGCGCAACCTCCGCCCCCGCCGAACCGAAAGGGACTCGGTCCGCCGGTCCCATAGGTGTTCGTGGATCAGCACCCCGACATCTTTGGCGCGCCAGGTAGGGGGCGTCGAAGTTGTGTGAACCAGATCCGGCATTCTCGCGAGCTAGATCTTCATCATCTTCATCAACATGCCGCCGAAGAAGAAGGTTTCGGAGGCAGCTGCTCCGTCCGCGCCGAGCCAACCACCGCCGGAGCAAACGGTTGGTGGGGCAGATGCCGGCGGAAGAACGGGCGTCGACGAGGGAGCTCACGGTGCTGCCAGGTCCAAGGACAGGGCTGCGCTGCCCATCGGCGGCGTAGCCGGTTCCCACAACGACCGGGCGCACTCCAAGACCTCGGCGTCCGTACATGCGCCGCGCCCGTCTCAGGAGGCGCGGGACCGGCAGCGTCATGGTACTCACGGTACCATGCGTTTGCTAGACCAAGATCGAGCTGGTGGATCTCGAAGTGCTCAAGACCACCATGCGCGCCAACATGCTGGCGCGAGCGAGACACGGTCGCCTGGACGGGATACTGCTCCTTCTAACGTGGTTAGAAGTCCGAGCATATCCCGCTCCTCGCACCGTTCGCCACCGCCACCCGCCACTGCAGCAGAAGCTTTGGCGCAAGCTCAGCTGCTCCTAGATTACCCTCCAACGGCGGACAAGATCGACGACTGGAGGGATACCATCTAGAGTCTCATCGGCTTCGCCAACGGCGACACTCCGCGGCAGCCGAGCACATCGTAGCCGCGACAAGTCAGCCAGGCACGAGCCGGTGGCAACAAAACCGGTGGGGGTGCAACCTCTGTGCACTCTCCACCTTGAAGGCCAAGATCGCCGACTCACCGGATCCACCTCGACAGCGACTCCACCGCGTCATCGGATCCGCGAGCTCGTCGCAATCAGCGCCAAATTCTTCAAGAACGACAACAAGAAGACGCTCGCACTCGCATCGAGCGCCGAAGAGAAGCGCGGTGTCAATCAGACCAGCGCGCTGGGCCCTCTGTTGACATGCATGCGCCAGGGGAACCAGGCGACTTGCCGTACGCGGTAGGTTGCCCTGCGTTCACCCATGAGCTGCGGCAAGTCCAGTGGCCCAGCACGAAGAATTTCAAACCAGATGTACCAGAGAAGTACGACGGCAAGTCGCATCCGTCAGAGTTCCTCAGCATCTACACCATCGCGGTGCAGGCTGCTGGGGGGCGGGACGACAAGATCCTTGCCAACTACTTCCCGTTGGTGCTCAAGCCCAACGTCAGGTCCTGGCTCATGCACTTGCCGGATAACTCCATATCCTCCTGGGCAGACCTATGCCATCAGTTTGTCGGTGCCTTTACAGGTGGCCACAAACCTCATGGCCAAGAGAGTGATCTTCATCTGCTCGTCCAGAAGGAAGGAGAACCCCTGCGCAAGTACATTCAGAGGTTCAGCCGTGTACAGTACAACATCCCAGACGTCCACCCTGCCGCGGTCATCAGCGCGTTTCATCAGAACGTGCGTAACCGCAGGATGCGGGAGGAGATGGCGATGTGCAGGATCAGAGACGTCAGCGAGCTATATGCCCTGGCCGACAAGTGTGCACGCGCTGAGGAAGGGAGGAGACTCCCCGGAGAAAATGCAGGAGCAGGAGGATCTGACAGCGAAGATGCTGCCCCGACAAAGAAGAACCGGCGGCGGAACAGGAAGAAGAAAGGCAAAGAGGTGCTAGTCGTTGAGCAGTCCGGCAACAAAGGTGGCGCCAACAAAGCCAAGGTTGGTAGCTCCCGCAAGGAGATTGCCGCGTGCACCAACTGCCAGGCTGTGGCGGTCGCCGATAAGCAGGACGGCTCCGACAAGCAGTACTGCAAGATTCACCGCACCAAGGGCCATGACCTCCAGAGCTGCAAGAAAGTCGAGCAGCTTGTTCAGCAGCAAAAGGCTGAGTACGAGCGACGCGACAAGGAGAGGGCCCAAGGAGGTGCTGGAGAATCCGGCAAGAAGCGTGCCGGCCGGGGAGGGCGCCGCGGCAAGGCCAAGCAGCGGCAAGGAGATAGACCTCCCCGCGGCCGCGACAACGATGAAGACGACGATGACGACGAAGATATGGATGATGTCGAGACCAGTGAGCAGGAGTTCCAAAAAGCCACAGAGGTCTTGTGCGTTGACGGTGGTGCTTCTCTGCATACTTCGCACCGCCAACTCAAACAGTGGGTGCGGGAAGTCAATGCAGCAGAACCACCTATCGAATCGCGCAAGCTTCTGAAATGGTCCAGCACGCCTATCATCTTTGATATTGAGGACCACCCTGATCACACAACTGCGGTCGGGTGTTTGCCGATGTTGGTTTCACCAACTATCCGCAACCTCAAGGTCACCAAGATGCTAGTTGACGGCGGGGCCGGCTTGAACCTGATCTCCTCCGCTGTACTCCAGAAACTCCAGATCCCCGACAGCGAGCTCGAAGAGACCGGCACATTCCAAGGAATCAACCCGGGAAGGAGCAAGCCGAAGGGGAAGGTCACGTTGCCAGTTACATTTGGCAGCGAGCTGAACTTCAGGACTGAGAGGGTCACATTTGACGTTGCCGATATTCCATTGCCTTACAATGGGATAATTGGCCGTCCAGCACTCGCCAAGTTCATGGCAGCCTCTCATTACGCATATAACATGCTGAAGATGCCAGGCCCATTAAGCGTCATCTCTGTCCCTGGCGACAAAAAGGATGCACTTATCTGTGCCGACAAGATCTACCGGGAAGCAGCAGCCGCAGCAGATCACAAGTCACTTGCCGCTGAAGCTCCCGGGGGGAAGAAGACCAAGCCCAGCAAGAGTTCTGATGCCCACTCCGGAAGCGCACCTCTTCGGAGTGCTGCGCTGCCGTCGAGGACGCACCATCGAGCTCCACCGGCAAGTGTAAGAAGACGATGGCAGCTCCGCCAGAGACGAAAAAGATGTCCGCCAAGGAGGACGGCACTGGTGGTACCTTCACCATTAGTGCCACTCTCGACCCTAAATAGGAAAGCGCACTCGTTGCTTTCCTGCGGGCGAATGTCGACGTGTTTGCGTGGCAACCGTCTGACATCCCCGGTGTTCCCAGGAAAGTAATTGAGCACCACCTTGCCGTCTGTCCTCATGCGCGGCCCGTCAAGCAGAAGATCAGGAAGCAGGCAGTGGAGCGCCAAGAATTCATTGCAGAAGAAATCAATAAACTGGAAGCAGCAGGCCTTGTCAGAGGAGTGCTCCATCCTACGTGGTTGGCCAATCCTGTAGTCGTGCGCAAGGCAAGCGGGAAATGGAGACTTTGTATCGATTTTACCGATGTTAACAAAGCTTGTCCCAAAGACCCATTTCCTTTGCCGCGCATTGACCAGATTGTTGACTCCACAGCCGGATGTGATTTGCTTTCATTTCTTGACGCATATTCAGGATATCATCAGATCTTCATGGCAGAAGAGGATGAGGAAAAGACCGCATTTATTACTCCATGTGGCACGTATTGCTTCATACGGATGCCTTTCGGATTAAAAAATGCTGGTTCAACATTTGCAAGAGTAGTCCATGTCGCTCTTGAGCTGCAAATACACAGAAATGTGGAAGCCTACATGGATGATATAGTAGTCAAGAGCAAGGACAGAGCAACCCTGATACAAGATTTAGACGAGACCTTTGCAAATCTGCGCAAGATCAGCCTCAAGCTCAACCCAGAGAAGTGTGTGTTTGGAGTCCCCTCCGGCAAGCTTCTCGGGTTCTTCGTGTCTCAGCGGGGAATTGAAGCGAATCCCGACAAGATCAAGGCCATTGAGCAGATTGAAGCACCCAAGCACGTCAAAGATGTACAAAGACTTGCCGGTTGCGTGGCTGCTCTCAGCAGGTTTATCTCTAGGTCTGCTGAGCGCGCCCTGCCCTTTTTCAAATTATTGAAAAAGGCAGGTCCAATGAGATGGACTCCGGAAGCGGAGGCTGCGCTGCAAGACTTGAAGAGATACCTATCCTCCCCTCCAATACTTGTCGCACCTAAGCCACAAGAGAAGTTGCTGCTGTACATAGCGGCAACCAATCAAGTGGTTAGTGCTGCGTTAGTAGCAGAGAGGGAGGCAGATGACGAGCCCGCAACCACGGCAAGCACATCCAGCAACAAGCAGGGCGCTCCCCCGACAAGCTCTGGTCCCGACAAAGATGAATCTGCGCAGATGCGAGAGGAGATACAGAAGAAAATGGTGCAGCGCCCAGTTTACTTTGTCAGCTCCCTTCTGCAGGGGGCTAGGTCAAGGTACTCTGGTGTGCAGAAATTGCTTTTTGGCCTTCTCATAGCCTCAAGAAAGCTGCGCCATTACTTCCAAGCACATGAGATCACAGTTGTCACTCGCTTTCCGCTGAACAGGATACTGCAGAATCCAGAAGCGACAGGCAGGATTGTTGAGTGGGCACTGGAACTGTCAAGTTTTGGCCTCAAGTTTGAGAGCACTTCAACTATCCAGAGCAGAGCATTGGCAGAATTCATAGCAGAATGGACGCCAACACCAGATGAAGAAATTCCAGAAACAAGCATCCCCGTCAAGGAAGCAAGCAAAGAGTGGCTGATGTACTTTGATGGTGCCATTTCGCTGCAAGGCACCGGCGCTGGTGTGCTGCTTGTCGCACCCACCGGAGAGCACCTCAAGTACGTAGTCCAGATGCACTTTCCCAAGGAGCAAGCAACAAACAATATTACAGAGTATGAAGGCTTGCTTGCCGGTCTCCGGATCGCGGCAGACCTTGGGATCAAGAAGCTCATTGTCAGGGGTGACTCACAACTTGTCGTCCGCCAAGTAAACAAGAATTATCAGAGTCCGTTGATGGAAGCTTACGTCAATGAAGTGAGAAAGCTAAAAGAGCACTTTGACGGCCTACAAATGGAACATGTTCCAAGAGCTCAGAACGCCATTGCAGATGGCCTGTCAAAGTGCGCCGCACTTAAGTTACCTGTGGAACCAGGGATCTTTGTGCTCAAGCTGACTCAACCGTCCTTGACGCCATCAACTGGACAGAGCAAGAAGAGGACGTTTGTTTCTGGTGACTATTTGCCGGCAGAGCTTCCCGAAGCCGTCGCCAAGAAGGTCCCCAAGATCAACGCCAAGAGCGCTGCGGAGCAATCTGCTCCGGCAAGCCCTAGGGTTTGTTCCGATGAAGCAGAAGCTCCCGACAAGTTTTGCTCCGGCATGCTTGCCGGGGAACGTCACGCTCCGGCAGAGCCGCAGGTTCTTGCCGTAGAAGCGGATGTTCCCGCAGTAGGCCCCAAGATCAACGCCAAGAGTGCTGAGGAGCAGTCTGCTCCGGCAAACCCCAGGGTTTGTTCCGTTGAAGCAGAAGCTCCCAGCAAGTTTTGCTCCGGCAAGCTTGCCGGGGAACGTCATGCTCCGGCAGAGCCACAGGTTCTTGCCGTTGAAGCGGATGTTCCCGCAGCAGCAGATTTTCCTTTAGTCCTTGTTGTCGAGCCACAAGCTCCAGCATGGGCGCAGCAGATTGTCCGTTTCCTTCAGACAGGAGAGCTTCCCGAAGAGCAAGAAGAAGCGGAAAGAGTAGCCCGACAGTCAAGTATGTACCAGTTTGTCGACAAGACACTGTACAGAAGAAGACTCAACGGTGTGAAATTGAAGTGTATTCACCGGGAAGACGGACAGAAGCTGTTGGCAGAGATACATGGAGGCATATGTGGTCACCACATTGGCGCAAGAGCACTTGTCGGCAAAGCATTCCGGCAAGGTTTCTTCTGGCCAACAGCCCTCCAGGATGCAACTGCACAAGTAACCAAGTGTGAAGCGTGCCAGTTCCATTCCAAGCAGATACACCAACCAGCTCAAGCTCTCCAGACGATCCTTTTATCCTGGCCATTTTCGGTCTGGAGGCTCGACATCCTCGGCCCCTTTCCCCGAGCTGTCGGGGGCTTTGAGTACTTGTACGTTGCAATCGACAAGTTCACAAAGTGGCCGGAAGTGGAACCAGTGAGGAAGGTGACAGCACAGTCAGCAGTCAAGTTCTTCAGGTCGATTGTTTGCCGCTTCGGGATCCCTAACAGGATAATCACCCATAACGACACACAATTTACAAGCCGCACCTTCATGCAGTACGTCCAAGATCTTGGCGCCAAGGTCTGCTTCGCTTCTGTTGCTCACCCGAGAAGCAACGGTCAAGCGGAGAGGGCAAATGCTGAAGTGTTGCGCGGGCTCAAGACCAGAACTTTCGACAGGCTGCACAAGTGCGGAAGAAACTGGATCGAGGAGCTGCCGGTGGTTCTTTGGTCGATCAGGACGACGCCAAATCGAGCCACTGGCCAGACACCTTTCGCTCTAGTCTATGGAGCAAAGGCAGTTATCCCCACGGAACTTGTATACGGGTCACCTCGAGTGCTCGCTTATGATGAGCTCGAGCAAGAGCAGCTGCGACAAGATGACGCGCTGCTCCTTGAGGAAGACCGTCTTCAGGCTGCTGTGCGAGCTGCTCGCTACCAGCAAGCTTTGCGCCGCTACCATAGCCACAAAGTTAACGCCAAAAGTCTCGAGGAAGGCGACCTTGTTCTTCGGCGAGTTCAGTCCGCCAAGAATTCCAACAAGTTGACGCCAAAGTGGGAAGGCCCCTACCGGGTGAAACGAGTCACTAGGCCTGGCGCTGTCCGCCTTGAGACCGAAGATGGCATTCCGGTGAGCAACTCCTGGAACATTGAGCATCTTCGTAAGTTTTACCCGTAAGGCGCGGTTGTCGGAACCTGTTCCGGCAACCACCTTTTGTACAAGTCTTGCCGCTGTTGCATGTAATCCTTTGTACAAAGCCGGGCGCAGACCCCGTGCATAAGTAAAGCTCATGTGCTCCGCACATTTTGTCGATTTCATGCTTTCTATTTTTAGCATATATGATCTGACACTTTGTGCAGCACCTACCCCACGGTAAGCAATAACGAGCCGTAAAGGCCCATACCTGTATTGTCTCTTCTTTCTTTTTGAAAGCAAGGTTCCCCTCGCCCACAAGTTTGCCGGGGGGGAAGAGAGAAGACGATGGTATGGACCAGGCGTCGTTCAAGAAAGGTTTGCCTTGCCGGGAAGCAAACAACAGAAAAGCTAAGTTGCCTAAGTTTGAGCAATCAAATTTTTTAAATTTTAAGTTATCTCCCTTGAACGACCGCACTTTGTATGGAAAACCTGTGCGCGGAGGAACCAACTCGTAGCTAGTTGCGCCCTTACTTTGTTTCGAGTCTGCTCAACAAATTAAGTGAGCTGCTAGCGCCCTTACTTTGTTTCGAGTCCGCTCAGCAACTTAAGTGAGCCGCTAGCGCCCTTACTTTGTTTCGAGTCCGCTCAGCAACTTAAGTGAGCTGCAACTAGTTGCGACAAGGTTTCTTGCCGGTAGCGGCACCGCCAGCAGGCTGCTGACGTCCCGCACTCAGCGCTCGCGGCTAAGGTGCCTGCACCGGCAAGTTCCCTAAAAGCATAGGGTAAAAAGACATACAAAGGGAGGGATCAAGTAAAGGGAATAACATTGCAGTCATTCCATAAAACAAAACTATATTACAAAGATAGCTTGTCGCAGCTCTAATAGATTGTTTTCATGACATGATAAACAGCGACAAGGAAAGAACAAATGGGCGGCCTAATCTACGCGATCGCCTTTGACCCTCTTGATCCCGCTCACCTTGTCCACAATGGGTGCGACAAGGGCCTTGAGCTCCTCCAGATCAGCTTCCGGCGGCAGGGTCCTGAGGATGTTGGTGAGGCGGAGGCCCGGATTGCAGAAGGCCACATTCATCAACACTTTCTGAAGAGCTCCCGCGCAGATCTTGCGCGATTCGTCGGCCAGCTGCTTGGGGATCCTTTCCCGGAGTCGCTGGAGGGCCGTCGCCACGCTCTTGAAGAACAAGACGAGCTTGGCGCTGGGTTGGAGGTTCTCGTCAGAGGGATACCCGAGATCCTCCATCCCCAGCTGCGCCAGCTCCTTGTCGATATCTGTGGCGGCGTTCACCAGACTCTCCGTCCAGTGCATCACAGTCTCCCTGAAAGCATTCTGGGCGGCGGCAGCGCTCTCCAACAGCGCCTTGTCGGCCTTGATTTCCTCCTTCAAGGCCGCCTCCCGCTTCTTGGCGCTGTCCAGAGTCTTGGTCAAAGTGGTTAGCTTCAACTCAAGATCCACGTTGGAGACCTTGGCGGCGCTGAGCTCTCTGCCCTTCTCGGCGAGATCGGCTTCTAGCTGCGCCACCCTCGTCTTCAACTCCTCCTTGGCGGCCTCGGCGGCGGCGGCGGCGTCCTCTGCTTGTTTGAGGGCTTCACCGAGCTTTCCCTTGCGCGCGGCAAGCTCCTCCTCGTGGGAGTCGAGATTGATCTTCCGCTGCGCCAGCTCGCCCTCCTCCGCGGCTAGCTTCATAGCGGCAAGTCACTGCCGCTCTTCGACTTCGGCCTTCTCAAGGAGAAAGGCCTTCTGCGCTTCAGCGAGCTGCTCCCGCTCCTCCGCCAGGGATCGGACGGCTTCCCGATGGAAACCCCCGAGCTCTTCCGCGCGTTTTTCAATGTCTGATCCCGCCTTCGCGACAAGCGCCTCGCGGGATTCCAGCTTGGCTTGCCGCGCGCGGTAGAGCGACATCAACTTCCGCAGCAGCCGCTCTTCTTCGGGCTCGTTGCTGCTGCTGCTTGGCGCGTCGACCAGCTTCAACCCCGCGGAGGCAAGCACTTCTCCGTCGAAGATCTCCCCCTCGACCGGCGCCCTGGAGCTTGATGCCCAGGGGAGGTTGATGAAGACGCCTTCGCGGGCCTTCAAGTAAACGCCCGGCTGGGGCTCCTCGGTGCTTGGCGCTGTGGCTTCGGCGGACGGGTCGGCGGTCGGTGTAGCGCCTGGCGCTCCTGCAGCCTCTGGGCCGTCAGTACGATCGCCTGATCCCTCGCCAGTCGCCGCGGCGCCAGCCTTGGCGGCCTCGGCGCCGGCGGGATCACCCGCGCCGGCTACGTCCTCGGCGACGACCTCGGTCTCCATCCGCTCCGCGGTAGATGGGTCGGACAGCCGGCAAGGGGAGAAGAGTCAAGCAAAATCTAGCAAAAACTCAAGAAGATCAAAAGAAGAACCCAAGGGAAGTTTTGAAGCAAGAGGAGTACCTGCACCAGGCTCTGCAGTAGTGGTCTCCGCCGTCGGGGGGCCGCTGGTACCGTCCCTTGCCGGAGAACCCTCCCTTGCCAGAGACTTCTCCCTTACCGGGAAGCCCTCCCTTGCCGGAGAGTTCTCCCTTGTCGGGGAATTCTGCCTTGGCTCCTGGTGGGGCTGCTCGGCTCCTACACAAGTCAACAAGCAGATATCAGCAAAGACAAGTACCCATGCGCGCCTCGCAGCGGAAAGCAAATAAAACACTTACGCTGGGGGCTGCCCTGGAGAAAAGTCGCCGGGTCCGGCAAGGTTGTCTCGGGCGCGTCACCTGGTGTCGCAGTAGGCTCGTCCTCGATGACGATCACCGGGACCTTGGCTCTCTTTGCCGCTCTCTGGGCCAGAGTCCTAAAGAGGAACAAGTTCAGAGAAAAGCAAGTGAGAAACAAGACAAACAACAAGAACTGAAGAAATGCAAGTACAGCAAGAGAAGCTTACTCTTCTTCTTCTTCCTCGTCGGAGCTTAACGCGGAGAAGTCGAAGCCCAGCACGCGCCCGGCGCGAGGAGACGGAGGAGAAGCTTCCCTTGGCCGCTTGGCGGGAGCAGTGGCGGCGGTCTGAGACGACCCCACTCCGGCTGTCGGCGCGACGTGAGCAGCGGCAGGAACTGAAGCGGTGGTCCGGCTAGACTCCGCTCCAGTTGCCGTCGCAGCATGAGGCTCCCCCGCAGCAACGGTGTTTGCCGCGGTGGAGCGCGTCACGCGGCGTGGCAACTGTTGACCCGCTTGCCACTCCGCCACGTCACCGACCTTGCGGAGACACCTTCTTGGTGGGGATGGAGGCTCTGCTTGCGGTGGGCTGTCTGAAGACGAGGTGGAAGAAGAGTTGATTTCCAATGAGCCGCTCGTGTCCTTGGCGGGCTCGCTCGGCTCGGCGCCATGCCCGGCAAGCTCCTTCTTGCCGGCGGGCTCCCCTCGCTCGGCACGGCTTGCCGCCTCTGCTGCGTCTGCCTCCTCCACCGTGAACCCAAACTCGCCTGCGGCTGCGGCTGCCGCTACCTCCTCCAGCCTAGTGGCGATGAGCGCCATCTCCGCGTCGGTGGTTTCATGGGTGAGGCCATCCTTCTCGTCGGAGCGGATTGGCACTTCTACCAAGTCGTCGAAGAATTGCTGCACGACCTCGTCGGCAGGCTCTTGCCAAGTTGGCACAATTCCATGCGAGTCGCACTCCGGCATCATTGCGCGGATGCGGTCGAGCGAGGAATTGTTGCACAACGGAACGACGCCCCCCGGCAACCTGAAAACCTCAGGATGTTGGGGGTCATACTTGAAGAGCTCCTGCAGCATCGCGTTGAGCTCCAGGACTGTGAAGTTGTAGTTGAGGCCCGGCCGTAGCCTCATGATGTCTGCCGCATTCTTGAACTCCCAAGTGGGCCTCCCCCGTTCCTGCAGGGGGGCGATGCGGCGGCGAAGGAAGTCTGCGCCAACAGCGCCAACAGTAAGCCCGGCAAGCCTGAGGCGCAGGATCCTGGTGATGGCAATCTTCAGCCTGTCGTCCTCCGGGGCCACGTCACTCCAATCGCTGCCGCGTGCTACTGGGGTTCGGCGCCGGGTGGTGAATGGATGCGGGCTTTCCTCGTCAATCCAGCACCAATCTGCCCTCCACTCCTCCCACTTGCCGCGGAACTCTCCCTCCAGATACGATTCCTTCTTACCGGCCCTTGTGATCCAGGCGATTCCGCCGGATAGAGCCTCTCCTCTCTCTACTCGGGGGATGAAGAAGTGGCGGAAGAGGGCAATGTTGGGAAGGACTCCGACAAAGTTTTCGCAGAGATGTGCGAAAACTGCCATCGTCAGAACGGCATTGGGGGTGAAGTCAAGGAGGTGGAATCCATAGGTATTCATGATGTCGCAGAAGAACTCAGAGAAAGGCGGGCAGAGCCCGCAGTAGAAGAACAGAGCAAAGAAGGGATATCCGTTTGGGGCTTTCTTCCAAGCGGCGGCGGGGAGTACCTTCGTGCGCGGATGCGCGCGCGTCTCCGCCGACCAGAAGAGGTAGTAGTTCTCCCTCAGCTCCTTCGCGCCAAGCTTGGGGGGGAAGATGACCCGCTCCTTCCGCAGCGCCGCGAGCCGCTGCGCCTCGGTCGACTTCACGGCCTTCCCCTTGTTGGCTTTTGGAGCCATGGCGGAAGCAGTGGAGGAGGTCGACGGCGTTGGTGGCGCTGGTGGCGATGTGGGGGCGGAGCGCTGCTCTCTCTCTCTCAGCTTTGGGAAGGCGAGGGAGCGGCGGAGATTTCTGAGATTGGAACGGCAACGGGCAAGTGGGCGAACTGCCCCTGTTTCCCCTGCTTATAAAGAGGGAGGGGGCGGACGTTCCGCATTTCCGAATAAAGAAACCACCCACAATCTCTCCCACGACGCTGCATTCGACGCGTGCCGTTCGGGGAGGGCGCGGTGGATACGGAGTAAGATACGGCGTAACCTAGGCCGCGCGTGCCCGTGCCCTGTTTTGGGCCTGGCCCAACAGCGCTCGGCACCGTGTATGGCCCAGGCCCGGGGGCTCCTGTCGGTGTACTAGAGTAGGGGTACCCTAGTATCGCGAACTTGTGCACGGGCAGTCGCAGCATCCCGCGGCAAGGCTTGCCGGGTGACCGCCAAGGCCCTCCGTGGTTCCTTTGGAGCCATTCAAGAACAAAGTGTCCAAGCCAAGAAGACAAGACCCCGGCAAGAGGAGCTTGCCGGGAAGGCTAACAAAAGCATCCCAAGACCCCGGCAAGAGGAGCTTGCCGGGAAGGCCACCCAAGGCATTTCAAGGAACTTGCCGCGGCGCACCACGCGCCCCGGCAAGGCCCGGTGAGCGACAAGCTCCCGGATGCGACAAGACAATGACAGCGGCAAGGCGCTTGCCGCGGCAAGCCACCTCTCTGAGCCCGCGCTCCAGCACATCCACCAACGTGTCGCTCTGGGGCCCTTCCAGGCGTACGTGGCGGGAGGCTGTGCAGCCAGCGGCGTGCGGTGGCAAGCAGCGCTGACAAGATCGCCATCGTGGCGAACGGTGGCGTCCCTGGCGGTCCCTTTTCGCACTGTTTAAGCGACACAGACGGGCATTTAATGCCCTTGTCCCCTGCCGTCAGGGTTAGGTATGATACACTGTAGCAGGTAGCTGTGCCTACCACAGCACCTTTCCATTTTTGCCCTTTACCTCCGTTGCCACCTGTCGGTAACCCCTTGAGCATATAAAAGGAGGCCCGTGTGCAACGTACAGGGGGGTTGGCCATTTCAGAGAACACTCACGCTCGGTCTCGTTAGCTGCTGAAGTGTGCTGTAGCACTCCGCGCTCCCGAGCAAGAAATCAATACAAACCACAAAGCAGGAGTAGGGTTTTACGCATCCGTGCGGCCCGAACCTGGGTAAATCGCTCGCGTGCATCGCCTCGATTTGCTCTTTGTGCAACCTCCGCCCCCGCCGAACCGAAAGGGACTCGGTCCGCCGGTCCCATAGGTGTTCGTGGATCAGCACCCCGACACACGCTATTATATTATCTGTTTTGGATGTTTAATGGGCTTTAATATGCTCATTTATATTATTTTTGGGACTAACCTATTAACCGGAGGCCCAATGCCAGTTTTTGTTTTTTTGCCTATTTCAGTGTTTCATAGAAAATGAATATCAAACAGAATCCAAACGGAACGAAACCTTTGCGAGGATCTTTCTTGGAACAAACATAAACCAGGAGACTTGGAGTGGAAGTCTGGAACTCCGTGAGATGTCCACGAGATAGGAGGGCGTGCCCAGGGGGTAGGCATGCCCCACCCTCGTGGGCCCCACGGAGCTTGACCGATGTACTTCTTTCACCTATATATACTCTTATACCTTAAAAACATCAAGGGAAACCACGAAACCACTTTTCCACCACCGCAACCTTCTGTACGCGTGAGATCCTGATACGTCTCCAACGTATCTATAATTTTTTATTTTTCCATGCTATTATATTATCAACCTTGGATGTTTTATATGCATTTATATGCTATTTTATATGATTTTTGGGACTAACCTATTAACCTAGAGCCCAGTGCCAGTTTCTATTTTTTCCTTGTTTTAGAGTATCGGGGAAAAGGAAAATCAATCGGAGTCCAATTGACCTAAAACTTCACGGAACTTATTTTTGGACCAGAAGAAGCCCACGGAGTATTGGAGATGGACCAGAAGAGTCCCGGGCTGCCCACGAGGGTGGGGGCGTGCCCACCGCCTGGGCGCGCCCCCCTGCCTCGTGGACAGCCCGGAGATCCACCGACGTACTTCTTCCTCCCATATATACCCATATACCCTAAAAACTTCGGGGAGCACAATAGATCGGGAGTTCCACCTCCAGAAGCCTCCGTAGCCACCGAAAACCAATCTAGACCCGTTCCGGCACCCTATCGGAGGGGCAATCCCTCTCCGGTGGCCATCTTTATCATCCCGGTGCTCTCCATAACGAGGAGGGAGTAGTTCTCCCTCGAGGCTGAGGGTATGTACCAGTAGCTATGTGTTTGATCTCTCTCTCTCATGTTCTTGAGGTGGTACGATCTTGATGTATCGCGAGCTTTGCTATTATAGTTGGATCTTATGATGTTTCTCCCCCTCTACTCTTTTGTGATGAATTGAGTTTTCCCTTTGAAGTTATTTTATCGGATTGAGTCTTTAAGGATTTGAGAACACTTGATGTATGTCTTGCGTGGGATACCCGTGGTGACAATGGGGTATTCTATTGATCCACTTGATGTATGTTTTGGTGATCAACTTGCGGGTTCCGCCCATGAACCTATGCATAGGGGTTGGCACACGTTTTCGTCTTGACTCTCCGGTAGAAACTTTGGGGCACTCTTTGAAGTTCTCTGTGTTGGTTGAATAGATGAATCTGAGATTGTGTGATGCATATCGTATAATCATACCCACGGATACTTGAGGTGACATTGGAGTATCTAGGTGACATTAGGGTTTTGGTCGATTTGTGTTTTAAGGTGTTATTCTAGTACAAACTCTATGATAGATTGAACGGAAAGAATAGCTTCATGTTATTTTACTACGGACTCTTGAATAGATCGATCAGAAAGGATAACTTTGAGGTGATTTCGTACCCTACCATAATATCTTCGTTTATTCTCTTCTATTAGTGACTTTAGAGTGACTCTTTGTTGCATGTTTAGGGATAGTTATATGATCTAATTATGTTATTATTGTTGAGGGAACTTGAACTAGTGAAAGTATGAACCCTACGCCTTGTTTCAACGCATTGCAATACCGTTTATGCTCACTTTTATCATTAGATACCTTGCTGTTTTTATATTTTCAGATTACAAAACCTTTATCTACCATCCATATACCACTTGTATCACCATCTCTTCGCCGAACTAGTGCACCTATACAATTTACCATTGTATTGGGTGTGTTGGGGACACAAGGGACTCTTTGTTATCTGTTTGCAGGGTTGCTTGAGAGAGACCATCTTCATCCTATGCCTCCTACAAATTGATAAACCTTAGGTCATCCACTTGAGGGAAATTTGCTACTGTCCTACAAACCTCTGCACTTGGAGGCCCAACAACGTCTACAAGAAGAAGGTTGTGTAGTAGACATCAAGCTCTTTTCTGGCGCCGTTTCCGGGAGGTTAGCGCTTGAAGGTATATCTTTAGATCTTGCAATCGAGTATTGTAGTTTCTTGTTTTATCACTAGTTTAGTTTATAAAATAAAATTACAAAAAATGGAATTAAGTTTGCCTCACACGCTTCATCTTTTTAATATCTTTCGTGAGTATGATGGAAAGGAAAATTGTGCCAAAGTGTTAGAAGAAGAATGCATTAAAATGTTTGGCACTAAATCTTTGAATGATGAGCATGATTGCAATGTTTTTAGTATGAACTCCTTGAATATCCATAGTACTAATGATGATTGCACTAGTTATGATGAAAATGTCTCCTATAAACATGTCAATTTTTGTGGAGTGCATTGGCTTTGCAAGTACACACCAAATAGGGAAGATAGATATTGCAAGAGGCATAAGCATTTAGAAACTAAATTGTTGCAAGAAAGGCTAGATGTTTGTGCTGAAAGATTCAATATTTATCACCATCCTTGTGAACTTTGCAATGAACATGGTCATTTAAAGCTCCAATGCTATTTGTTTCATGATCAAGTCGTGTCCAAAAATTGTGATAACTTGATTACCCTTGAGCATCATAAAGAGCTTAGTATTCTTTTGGGTTATGAAGAAATGAAACATATAACTGAGGGTATTCCAAAATTTAATCTTGATAAATTTCTTGATTTTGATCTAGAGGAAATTTATATGTATTGTGCGGTGAATTGCATTGAAAACCCTTATATTGCCAATTACATACATAAAAGAAAACAAATAGAGGATGAAGAGAATACTTACGAAAGGGAAGAGACCTCCCAATATCCTCCTATTATTTCTTATGATGAATCAGGTAACGAGGAGGAGCCTTCTATTACACCAATCTCATTAATAAGGAGCTCCAAAAAGAGGGTTGAACCCACACATGGTGTGAGAAGAAAAAGAAAAGACGGAGAAGCAAAGGTAGAAAGGTATCTCTCCCAAATAATGTTGCTCCTATTACCCCTTGTGATGATGATAATTGCTATACTATTGGTGCTATCCATACTATTAATGATGAAAGTGATTATGCTTATGATATGAAAAGGCCCAAGCTTGGGGATGCTATGTTTGATGAAGATGATGTTTTTGAGAATATATTTGCTGCAATTAATGTTAGTCCCAAGCTTGGGGAAGCTACATTTAATGAATATGATATTTTTAGTCTCCCAAGTTTTGATATGCAAATTTACAATGATGATAGCATGCCTCCTACTTATGATGATTATATTGATGAAAGTGGGTTTGGAAGAGTGTAAACTTTAGGAAGTAATGACCCCACTATTTTGGAGGATGTTGAATCTTATTGTGATAATTATGAAAGTGGATTTGGAGAGGTCATGACTTTATTTAGTAAAGCTTCCACTATCTTGGAAGAGGTTTCAATCGATTATGATGAGAACAAAGTTGCTACCTATAATGATTATTGTGATGATACATATGCTATAAAAAGTAGAGATGATTATATTTATAAAACTTGTCATTATTATGATTACCCTTTTTCTGAACATTACTCCTTTAATGTGGAAACAATTTATAGTATTCGAGTCTCTTATGATACTCCACTATTCCGATTGAGAAGAATTTTGCTTGTGTGGAGAGTAATAAAATTTCTATGCGTGTAGATCATGAAAAGAATGCTTTAGGTGCTGGTTATATTGTTGAATTCATTCATGATGCTACTGAAAATTATTATGAGGGAGGAATATATGCTATTAGGAATTTCAATAGTATCAAGTTTCCTCCCTATGTGCTTAAAGTTTTGAAGTTATGCTTGTTTAGCCCTCCTATGCTAGTTGATTATTGTTTCCATAAGTTGTTTGCTCACAAAATCCCTATGCATAGGAAGTGGGTTAGACTTAAATGTGCTAGTCATACTCTTCATGATGCTCTCTTTATGTTTCAGTTCTTATCTTTTATATGAGCATCATTGAAATCATCATGCCTAGCTAGGGGCGTTAAACGATAGCGCTTGTTGGGAGGCAACCCAATTTTAATTTTATTCCTTGATTTTTGATCCTGTTTAGTAATAAATAATTTATCTAGCCTCTGTTTTGGTTGTGTTTTTTGTGTTTAATTAGTGTTTGTGCCAAGTAGAACCGTTGGGAAGACTCGGGGAAAGTCTTTTTAATCTTGCTGTAAAAAACAGAAACTTTAGCGCTCACGAGAATTACTGCCATTTTTATTTGGAAAGTGATATTTAGTTAATTATTTTTTCAGATGATTAATAGATAAATTCCTCACGTCCAGAAACTTATTTTAGAATTTTTGGGGTTCCATATCTTGCGCTACCTACAGATTACTACAGACTGTTCTGTTTTTGACAGATTCTGTTTTTCGTGTGTTGTTTGCTTATTTTGATGAATCTATGGCTAGTAAAATAGTTTATAAACCATAGAGAAGTTGGAATACAGTAGGTTTAACACCAATATAAATAAACAATTATTTAATTACAGTACCTTGAAGTGGTCTTTTGTTTTCTTTCGCTAACGGAGCTCACGAGATTTTCTACTTTAAGTTTTGTGTTGTGAAGTTTTCAAGTTTTAGGTAAAGATTTGATGGATTATGGAACAAGGAGTGGCAAGAGACTAAGCTTGGGGATGCCCATGGCACCCCCAATATAATCTAAGGACACCTAAAAGCCAAAGCTTGGGGATGCCCCGGAAGGCATCCCCTCTTTCGTCTACTTCTATCGGTAACTTTACTTGGAGCTATATTTTTATTCACCACGTGATATGTGTTTTGCTTGGAGCGTCTTGTATGATTTGAGTCTTTTCTTTATAGTTTACCACAATCATATTTGCTGTACACACCTTTTTGAGAGAGACACACATGATTCGGAAATTAATAGAATACTCTATGTGCTTCACTTATATCTTTTGAGTTATATAGTTTTGCTCTAGTACTTCACTTATATCTTTTAAGAGCACAGTGGTGGATTTGTTTTATAGAAACTATTGATCTCTCATGCTTCACTTAGATTATCTTGAGAGTCTTAAATAGCATGGTAATTTTCTTAAATAATCCTAATATGCTAGGTATTCAAGATTAATAATAAAATTCTCTTATGAGTGTGTTGAATACTAAGAGAAGTTTGATACTTGATAATTGTTTTGAGATATGGAGATGGTGATATTAAAGTTGTGCTAGTTGAGTAGTTGTGAATTTGAGAAATACTTGTGTTGAAGTTTGTGATTCCCGTAGCATGCACGTACGGTGAACCGTTATGTGATGAAGTCGGAGCATGATTTATTTATTGATTGTCTTCCTTATGAGTGGCGGTTGGGGACGAGCGATGGTCTTTTCCTACCAATATATCCCCCTAGGAGCATGCGTGTAGTACTTTGTTTCGATAAATAATAGATTTTTGCAATAAGTATGTGAGTTCTTTATGACTAATGTTGAGTCCATGGATTATACGCACTCTCACCCTTCCACCATTGCTAGCCTCTCTAGTACCGCGCAACTTTCGCCGGTACCATAAACCCACCATTTACCTTCCTCAAAACAGCCACCATACCTACCTATTATGGCATTTCCATAGCCATTCCGAGATATATTGCCATGCAACTTTCCACTGTTTCATGATTATGACACGCTTCATCATTGTCATATTGCTTTGCATGATCATGTAGTTGACATCGTATTTGTGGCAAAGCCACCGTTCATAATTCGTCCATACATGTCACTCTTGAGTCATTGCACATCCCGGCACACCGCCGGAGGCATTCATATAGAGTCATATTTTGTTCTAAGTATCGCGTTGTAATTCTTGAGTTGTAAGTAAATAAAAGTGTGAAGATCATCATTATTAGAGCATTGTCCCAGTGAGGAAAGGATGATGGAGACTATGATTCCCCCATAAGTCGGGATGAGACTCCGGACGAAAAAAAAAAAAAAGGAAAAAAAGAGGCCATAAAAAAGAGAAAAGGCCCAAATAAAAATAAAAAATAAAAAACAAAAAAACAAAAAAATGAGAGAAAAAGAGAGAAGGGACAATGCTACTATCCTTTTACCACACTTGTGCTTCAAAGTAGCACCATGATCTTCATGATAGAGAGTCTCCTATGTTGTCACTTTCATATACTAGTGGGAATTTTTCATTATAGAACTTGGCTGGTATATTCCAATGATGGGCTTCCTCAAAATGCCCTAGGTCTTCATGAGCAAGCGAGTTGGATGCACACCCAGTTAGTTTCTTTTTGAGCTTTCGTACACTTATAGCTCTAGTGCATCCGTTGCATGGCAATCCCTACTCACTCACATTGATATCTATTGATGGGCATCTCCATAGCCCGTTGATACGCCTAGTTGGTGTGAGACTATCTGCACCCTTTTTGTCTTCTCCACAACCACCATTCTATTCCACCTACAGTGCTATGTCCATGGCTCACGCTTATGTATTGCGTGAAGATTGAAAAAGTTTGAAAACATCAAAAGTATGAAATAATTGCTTGGCTTGTCATCGGGGTTGTGCATGATTTAAATATTTCGTGTGATGAAGATAGAGCATAGCCAGACTATATGATTTTGTAGGGATAGCTTTCTTTGGCCATGTTATTTTGAGAAGACATGATTACTTTGTTAGTATGCTTGAAGTATTATTATTTTTATGTCAATATTAAACTTTTGTCTTGAATCTTATGGATCTGAATATTCTTGCCACAATAAAGAGAACTACATAGAGAAATATGTTAGGTAGCATTCCACATCAAAAATTCTGTTTTTATCATTTACCTACTCGAGGACGAGCAGGAATTAAGCTTGGGGATGCTGATACGTCTCCAACGTATCTATAATTTTTGATTGTTCCACACTATTATATTATCAACCTTGGATGTTTTATATGTATTTATATGCTATTTTATATGATTTTTGGGACTAACCTATTAACCTAGGGCCCAGTGCCAGTTTTTGTTTTTTCCTTGTTTTAGAGTATCGCAGAAAAGGAATATCAAATGGAGTCTAATTGACCTGAAACTTCACGGAACTTATTTTTGGACCAGAAGAAGCCCACGGAGTATCGGAGATGGACCAGAAGAGTCCCGGGCTTCCCACGAGGGTGGGGGCGCGCCCACCCCCCTGGGCGCGCCCCCTGGCCTCGTGGACAGCCCAGAGATCCACCGACGTACTTCTTCCTCCCATATATACCCATATACCCTAAAAACTTCGGGGAGGACAATAGAGCGGGAGTTCCGCCGCCAGAAGCCTCCGTAGCCACCGAAAACCAATCTAGACCCGTTCTGGCACCATGTCGGAGGGGGAATCCCTCTCCGGTGGCCATCTTTATCATCCCGATGCTCTCCATGACGAGGAGGGAGTAGTTCTCCCTCGGGGCTGAGGGTATGTACCAGTAGCTATGTGTTTGATCTCTCTCTCTCTCTCTCTCATGTTCTTGAGGTGTTACGATCTTGATGTATCGCGAGCTTTGCTATTATAGTTGGATCTTATGATGTTTCTCCCCCTCTACTCTCTTGTGATGAATTGAGTTTTCCCTTTGAAGTTATCTTATCGGATTGAGTCTTTAAGGATTTGAGAACACTTGATGTATGTCTTGCGTGGGATACCCGTGGTGACAATGGGGTATTCTATTGATCCACTTGATGTATGTTTTGGTGATCAACTTGCGGGTTCCGCCCATGAACCTATGCATAGGGGTTGGCACACGTTTTCGTCTTGACTCTCCGATGGAAACTTTGGGGCACTCTTTGAAGTTCTCTGTGTTGGTTGAATAGATGAATCTGAGATTGTGTGATGCATATCGTATAATCATACCCACGGATACTTGAGGTGACATTGGAGTATCTAGGTGACGTTAGGGTTTTGGTTGATTTGTGTCTTAAGGTGTTATTCTAGTACGGACTCTATGATAGATTGAACGAAAAGAACAGCTTCATGTTATTTTACTACGGACTCTTGAATAGATCGATCAGAAAGGATAACTTTGAGGTGGTTTCGTACCCTACCATAATCTCTTTGTTTGTTCTCCGCTATTAGTGACTTTGGAGTGACTCTTTGTTGCATTTTGAGGGATAGTTATATTATCCAATTATGTTATTATTGTTGAGGGAACTTGAACTAGTGAAAGTATGAACCCTAGGACTTGTTTCAACGCATTGCAATACCGTTTACGCTCACTTTTATCATGAGTTACCTTGCTGTTTTTATATTTTCAGATTACAAAAACCTTTATCTACCATCCATATACCACTTGTATCACCATCTCTTCGCTGAACTAGTGCACCTATACAATTTACCATTGTATTGGGTGTGTTGCGGACACAAGAGTCTCTTTGTCTAGCGACCAGACCTCAAACAATCCGATCTCTGTGCATAAGTGTCATCCTTGGATCGGTAATGCAGACACACATAGTACTCGAAGGATTTATAATAGAGTAGCATCACACACTTATTACATCGAATGCCTCAAAGGAGAACTTATTACAATAAATATGGCTTAAGGCCAACTAATACGATAACAACGGAAGGCTTGGAAGATAAAGTGACTCCATCAACTCCAACGGCACCACTGAGTGAAAGACCACGACCTAAGGCTCCTTACTCGTCATCTGAAAAGTCTGCAACATGATACGTTGCAGCCCGAAAAACGGGTCAGCACATGGAATATGCTGGCAAAGCAACACAAGAGAGTAATGAACAGAATAAAGCTATCACTACATGCATATATGGCTGGTGGAGGCTGTAAGGTTAAATGTTTTGCGAAAAGCCAATTTTTCCCTACTGCAAATGAATAAATTTTATTTAACTATCATGGTGGTTGTTAAACATTGAGAAGGTTCACCCAACTCAATCCCAATTAAAAGTAATCATTATTTAACCCAATCAAATTATATAAAGAGTGATGAGATCCACATGATAATCCAAGAACCAGATACTCAAGAGGTCCATAACCGGGGACACGGCTAACCATGATTAGTTTGTACACTCTGCAGAGGTTTGTGCACTTTTCCCCACAAGACTCGATCTCCTCCGTTGGATTTCTTGCACTACATAATGTTTGAGAAACGGATGACTGAGACACAGTCTTTCCGAAGAGGTCCCCTTAACCGATAGATAGGCCAGTACACCTACAATCCCCTACATCTGCTAGCCCATCATGGAAAGGTTTCCCACAACTTACTCAACTATGCCAGAGCCCATAATGGCATGTGGCTGCACACGGAAGTTTCCAGTATGAATAATCTTGATCCCTTTGAGCCTGGGTGGCGGTCCATAGGAGAATCACACGGTACCCCGAGATTTCCAAAAATACAGGCAATCACTGGGTTCCCCAGGTGCCTCAATCCACCCAGATGTGTATTAAAGTTGCCACCTTAAGTTAACCATTAATTTAACAATCTCACATCTATCATGGATACACTCAAACCCCATCCACGTCCATGAGCATAGCATAGCAATATAAGCAACATAGAAGTAACTCCCAAGATTTTGTAATAAACAGGTGAATAGGTACTACCTCATCTACTACTTCCCAACCCACAGTTTAATTCAGATCCTAACCATGCAATGTTTGAGGGTTGATCTAATGCAATAAAAACTGGGTAGTAAAGGGGTATGATCAAAGTGTTACTTGCCTTGCTGATGATCCGCGAAACTTAGAAACTCATAGAAACACGCTTCACACTCCGGGTACTCTCTCACAAACAAACAAGCATCAATAAGCATCAAGCAAAAGCACGGGTAAAACTCAAATAAGAGATCTAGCCAGAAAGTTCAACTTAAGAACTCCGGTTTGCAAAAAAATCAAATCAAACGAAGCAACAAAACTCAAACGGAGAAGGAAACAAGCTTTGTTTACTAATCTGGACTAAAGTCAAATTTTATAGTAGAAAAAACTTGTTTAAGTTGGTTAAACGGAAAGATGGTTTCGAGACGAAACTTTAGGCGCTTGAATCACCTGATTCCGATAAACGAGCAAAAAGTTATACTAGAACGAAAATCGGATCAGAAATCACAATCGAAAATAATCACGGAAAATCCGAGAAAAAGAAAAACTAACGAACAGGCTAACGAACGAACGTTCGCTGTCTGCGGCGAAACGGTGAAAACCGTTCGTAAAAACGAACGGTCGGACGAATGTCCGCTAAATAACTAAACCGATAAAATAAACCGAACCGATCTAAAAAACGAAAACTAGGGTTTACGAAATAAAACCGATCTTTTTTTTAAACCGGCGGCTACCTCGAACTCCGGCGGGCGGCGGCGTGGCGGCTCCGGCGGGGGGCGGCGGCGGTCGGCGGCGACGGCGGCGCGGGGTGGCGGGCGGCGGCGTGTGGCGCAGGCGGCGGCGTGCGGCGCGGCGGCGCGGCTTAGGGTTAGGGTTTGGGTGGCGGGGCTGGTGGGCTGCGGGGGTGCGACTTATAAAGGGGGACGGCCCTAAGAGTCCTGGCCAGAAACGGCCCTAAGTCGGTTTGAATTTTTTTAAATAATTTCGACATGCAGAAAAAGAAAGAAAATAAATACTAATCGGGCTCCAAAAATCCTGAAATAAATTTTCCCCGTCCTCTAAAAATAGGCCGGACAAGGTGAACATTTATTTGGGCCTAAAATGCAATTTTGAAAAACGCATATTTTTCCTAATTCAAATAAAATAGCGACAAAACTCCGAATAAAACTCGTATTTGATTTTAATATTAAATATCTGATATTTCTTTATTTTGAGGAAGTCATTTTATTCTCTCTCTTTGATTTTTAATAAAAGAAATATTTCTGAGAAAAAATAATTAAAATCAAACGATCCTCTTTTCAAAATTCAAGAAGAACTCAAATATGAAAACAACGAAATCCCCAACTCTCTTCGTGGGTCCTTGAGTTGCGTAGAATTTCTAGTATCAACCAAAATGCAATAAAATATGATATGGAATGATGATATAATGCATAACATTCCAAATTGAAAATTTGGGATGTTACAAACCTACCCCCCTTAAGATGAATCTCGCCCTCGAGATTCGGGTTGGGTAGAAAATAGGTGAGAGTGATCCTTCCATGAGTCTTCCTCTCGTTCCCAAGTGGCTTCTTCCTCGGTATGGTGACTCCACTGAACCTTGCAAAACTTGATAACCTTATTGCACGTAACTCGGCTGGCAAACTCGAGTATCTTGACTGGTTTCTCCTCATATGTCAAATCACTATCCAACTGTATCGCTTCTAGCGGCACTGTATCTCTCAGAGGAATTTCATCCATCTCCGTGTGGCACTTCTTCAACTAAGAAACGTGGAACACATCGTGAACTCCGGACAATCCTTCGGGTAATTCCAACTTGTAAGCAACTTCTCCCATACGTTCCAAAACTCTGTATGGTCCCACAAAACATGGTGCTAACTTTCCCTTAACTCCAAAGCGCTTCACTCCTCGGAGTGGTGATACTCGAAGATACACTTTGTCTCCGACTTCATAGACTGTCTCCTTGCATTTCGAATCCGCATAACACTTCTGCCTGGATTGGGCTACCTTGAGTCTATCGCGAATCAGCTTAACCTTCTCTTCAGACTCTTTAATCAAATCTGGTCCAAACAACTGTCGGTCTCCAACTTCGTCCCACAACAACGGTGTTCTGCACCTCCTTCCGTATAGTGCTTCGAAAGGGGTCATCTTCAAACTGGCTTGATAACTGTTGTTATAAGAGAACTCTGCATAAGGAAAATTATCGTCCCAACTAGATCCATAGTCTAGCGCACAATCTCTCAACATGTCCTCCAGAATCTGATTTACTCTTTCAGTCTGTGCATCTGTTTGTGGGTGAAAAGCTGTACTGAACTCTAGTCTGGTTTCCAAAGTTTCATGCAACTGATTCCAAAACTTTGAAGTAAACTAGGTTCCTCTATCTGATACAATGGTCCTCAAAACTCCATGCAGACATACGATCCTGGTCATATATATCTTTGCCAACTTAGCACTGGTGTAAGTGGTCTTTACTGGGATGAAATGAGCTACTTTCGTCAATCGATCGACTACAACCCATATCGAGTCATAGCCTGAACAAGTCCTAGGCAATCCCGTGATAAAATCCATGCCTAGTTTATCCTACTTCCATTCGGGTATAGGCAATGGTTGTAGCAAACCTGCTGGCTTCTGATGCTCTGCCTTCACTCTCTAACATACATCACAAACTGCTACATACTACGCAATATCCTTGTTCATTCCTGTCCACCAGAAACTATCTTTCAAATCCAGATACATCTTGGTATTTCCTGGGTGAATCGAATATGGCGAATCATGGGCCTCTTGCAGAATAACCTTCCTGATCTCCTGATCATTTGGCACATATACGTGGTCCTCAAACCATAAGGTATCGTGCTCATCCTTACGAAATCCCTTGGATTTTCCTTTACTCATCCTTTCCTTTATCTCGGCAATCTCCTTGTCCGTCTTCTGAGCTTATCTGATCTTATCCATCAAGGTAGACTGAATCTCCAATGCTGCTACATAGCCTCTCGGAACTATCTCCAAACATAGCTCACGAAGGTCTTCTGCTAACTCCTTGGGTAATTCTCCGATCATGAGCGTATTTACATGACTCTTGCAGCTCAACACATCGGCTACTATGTTAGCCTTTCCTGGATGATAATGCAATCTCATATCATAATCTTTAATGAGTTCTAACCATCTCCTATGCCTGAGATTTAACTCCTTCTGCGTGAAGATATACTTCAAACTCTTGTGATCCGTGTATACCTCACAATGGTTTCCGATGAGAAAATGTCTCCATGTCTTCAACGCATGCACTATGGCTGCTAACTCCAAATCATGCATAGCATAGTTTAACTCATGGGGTTTAAGCTGTTGCGAGGCATATGAAACAACTCTTCACTCCTACATAAGTACGGCTCCAAGTCCCCGACGAGAAGCGTCGCAATACACTTCATAATCTTTGCGTTGATCTAGTAGAATCAACACTGGTGATGTAACCAAGCATCTCTTCAACTCCTGAAAATTGGCCTCACATTCCTCAGTCCAATTGAACTTGGTGTCCTTCTTTAACAACTCCGTCATGGGCTTTGCAATGTTTGAGAAATTCTAATTGAACCTCCGGTAGTATCCTGCGAGTCCAAGAAAAACTGCGGATCTCTCCAACTATCGTGGGTGATTCCCAATTTGTCACGGTGACAACCTTGGTGGGGTCTACTACTATTCCTTCTCCGGATATAACATGTCCAAGGAATCCAACTTCCTTCAGCCAAAATTCACACTTGCAGAATGCTACATCTTAAGCTTGCGTTGGTTTTCCCCGAAGAGGAAGGGATGATGCAGCAGAGTAGCGTAAGTATTTCCCTCAGTTTTTGAGAACCAAGGTATCAATCCAGTAGGAGCCCACGTTCAAGTCCCTCGTACCCGCACAAAGCGATAGCTACTCGCAACCAACGCGATTAGGGGTTGTCAAGCCCTTCACGGTCACTTACGAGAGTGAGATCTGATAGATATAATATTTTTGGTATTTTTGGTATAAAGATGCAAAGTAAAAAGTAAAAGCAAAGTAAAAAAGAAAAGAAAGATTAAAGTAATGGAAATTGATATGATGAGAATAGACCCGGGGGCCATAGGTTTCACTAGTGGCTTCTCTCAAGAGCATAAGTATTCTACGGTGGGTGAACAAATTACTGTTGAGCAATTGAAAGAATTGAGCATAGTTATGAGAATATCTAGGCATGATCATGTATATAGGCATCACGTCCGTGACAAGTAGATCGAAACGATTCTGCATCTACTACTATTACTCCACTCATCGACCACTATCCAGCATGCATCTAGAGTATTAAGTTAAAAACAGAGTAACGCCTTAAGCAAGATGACATGATGTAGAGAGATAAATTCATGCAATATAAAATAAATCCCATCTTGTTATCCTCGATGGCAACGATACAATACGTGCCTTGCTTCCCCTTCTGTCACTGGGTAAGGACACTGCAAGATCGAACCCAAAGCTAAGCACTTCTCCCATGGCAAGAACTACCAATCTAGTTGGCCAAACCGAACGGATAATTCGAAGAGACTTGCAAAGATAACCAATCATACATAAAAGAATTTAGAGAAGATTCAAATATTATTCACAGATAGACTTGATCATAAACCCACAATTCATCGTTCTCAACAAACACACCGCAAAAAGAAGATTACATCGAATAGATCTCCACAAGAGAGGGGGAGAATTTTGTATTGAGATTTAAAGAGAGAGAAGAAGCCATCTAGCTACTAACTATGGACCTGAAGGTCTGAGGTAAACTACTCACACTTCATCGGAGAGGCTATGATGATGTAGAAGCCCTCCGTGATGACGGCCCTCTTCCGGCGGAGCTCCAGAACAGGCCCCAAGATGGGATCTCGTGGATACAGAAAGTTGCGGCGGTGGAATTAGGTTTTTGGCTCCTGTTCTGATCGTTTGGGGTACGTGTGTATATATAGGAGGAAGAAGTACGCCGGAGGAGCAACGAGGGGCCCACGAGGCAGGGGGCGTGCCCCCCACCCTCGTGACCGCCTCTTTTGTTCCTTGGAGCAGGGTCCAAGTCTCCCAGATCATGTTCGGTGAGAAAATCACGTTCCCAAAGATTTTATTCCGTTTGGACTCCGTTTGATATTCCGTTTATCTGAAACACTGAAATAGGCAAAAAAAAACAATTCTGGGCTGGGCCTCCGGTTAATAGGTTAGTCCCAAAAATAATATAAAAGTGGAAAATAAAGCCCAATATAGTCCAAAACAGTAGATAATATAGCATGGAGCAATCGAAAATTATAGATACGTTGGAGACGTATCACTGAACTTGGCATATAGTTGATGTTCTCTAAGCTTCCCAAGTACTAAACACAAATGTTCCTTATGTTCCTCTTCATTCTTCGAGTAGACCAGAATATCATCAATGAACACTAGAACGAACTTATACCAAAAACTCCATAAACACTTTGTTCATCATGTTCATAAAATAGGCAGGTGCATTAGTCAGGCCAAATGACATAACGGTATACTCATATAGCCCATACCTTGTGGTAAAAGCTGTCTTAGGTATGTCCTGCTCTCGAATCTTCAACTGGTGATACCCTGATCGCAAATCGATCTTGGAAAACACTTTAGCTCCTTGCAACTGGTCAAACAAATCATTGATCATCGGCAGTGGGTACTTGTTCTTGATCTTCACCTCATTCAATCCATGATAATCAACAATCATCATTAACGATCCATCCTTCTTCTCCACTAGAAGTACTGGTGATCCCCAAGGTGACGAGCTTGGGCGAATATATCCCTTATCCAGTAACTCCTTAATCTGCTTCTTAATTTCCTCTAAATCTTGTGCGGGCATCATGTACGGTCTCTTAGATATTGGCCTAGTGCCTGGCAAAAGTTCTATCAAAACTCTATGTCTCTATCTGGTGGCATGCCTGGCAACTCTTCTGGAAATACATCCGGAAAATCCTTTACCACTGGTACTTCCTCCTGTTCAACTCCGGATAAGGAATTTACTTGAGTCCTATTCGGCACATGCCGGGATACATACTTGATCCTTCTTCCCTCTGGGGTGGTGAGTAAAATCGTCTTACTGGCGCAATCCATGTTTCCTCCATACATCGATAGCCAATCCATACCCAGAATCACATCCAAACCTTGCGATTCCAAAATTATCAAATCGGAGGGGAAAACATGCCTACCTATGGCCAATGGCATATGAAAACATCCATGGCTTGCCATACACTCTGCTCCGGGTGAGGTTACTAGCATGGGTGTCTTAAGAACTCTAGTGGGCAACTTATACTTATCCACAAATCCCCTCGATATGTATGAATGAGATGCACCAGTATCAAAAAGAACGACTGCAGTAAATGACTTAACCAAAAACATACCAATTACTACATCTGGCCGGGCTTCAATCTCCTCCACGTTAACGTGGTTCACTTGTCCCTTGTTAAAATGGTTGGGCTTCTTCCCAGAGCTTCCATTGCCATTTCCATTCTTAGCTTCAGGACATTCATTGGCGTAATGTCCGGTTTTCTGACACTTGTAGCAAGTAACGTGGCTTAGATCCTTCTTGGCGGGTGTTGCCGGGTTGGAATAGTTCTGTTCGCTACTTCCTCCATTACCATTTTTGTTCTTGGGGCCACTATGGTTGTGCGAACTTCCTCCATTATGAGTGTGGCCTCCATGGTTATGAACAAGTCCTCCCGAGTTCGGGGTGAAACAGGTTCTCGGCTGAGCTCCAGAATTATACTTCCCTTGTCCATACTTCCTCTTGCGGCTGTCAATCTGCTGCTGCTTCCCTTCAAGCATGAGAGCTCTATCCACCTACTCCTGGTGGCTATTGAAATTTTCTACCATCAACTGCATGCTCAGCTCATCATTCGGTCCTTCCAAAAACTTCTCCTTCTTAGCAGCATCTGTAGCAACGTCATCTGGGGCATAACATGCTAGCTTGCTAAATTCATCCACATACAGGCCAGCAGTGCGCCCTCCTTGGCGTAAGTTGAGAAACTCATGCTTCCTCATGGCCATAGCTCCTGCTGATACATGGGCAATACGGAAAGCTTGCTGGAACTGATCCCATGTGACAGTGGCTATAGGATAGGTGACAGTGTAATTCTCCCACCATGAGGCTGCTGGTCCATCCAACTAGTGTGCGGCAAAACGCACCCTCTCAGCATCTATGCATCCTGCAGTGGTTAACTCCCTTCCAATCTTGTGAAGCCAATCATCTGCCACTATCGGCTCGGTGCTACTGGAAAACATCGGCGGCTGCAACCTCAGAAAACGGGCTAAGTTGTCAACTGGTGGTGGTGAGTGGTTGTGGTTGTTTTTATTGCCTTGGTTCTGAACTAACAACTGCATCAAGGTATTCTGCTGCTGGATCAACTGAGTGAGCTCCGGTGGAAAGGTAAATCCGGGGTCACGTCTCGGAGGCATCTGAGGGTTTAGAGGGAAGAGAATAGAATAGAATGAGGTCTAGTGAGAAAACACTACCCATATGCACATGAGACAAACACAATCATATCACTCACTCAATCAAGCAAGGGCATACAATCGGTCTAGAACTATCGTTACAAAGTGCTTGGACTATACTATTTACATGGTAGACTACTACTACTGTTTTGGTGGTCAACTAGAAATATTGATCGGTCGAAGACACCATGATATCTGCTCCAGCTTCGTCTTCATAATCATCATCACTATCGTCGGGGTCCGAGTCGGTGTCGTTGATGATGATGTAGTCCTCAGGACGGATCTCATTTGGTTCATTGTCTTGTCCTCCTGGAGCGGGGTCTCCCATGAATACTCCTAGCTTCCTTTCCAGATCGTCATTCTTCTCCACTAGTATGGCGATTTCCTCCTCATAATCCTCGCGAGTTGCCTTGGGTTCTTCCTCAAGATCTTTGATCCTGGTCATCGCCTTCTTCAGATCTATCATGCCTGCATACATCTGGTTCTCTTGGCGGCGAATATGCTGGATTAATTCCTGGATGAAAGTTGCAATCGATCTATCCTTCCTGGTGCTAATCATATCCCATTTCTCATCTCGGCACCCATAAATCTGGTAGATAGTATCCTTCAGATCCTTGTGGTAAACTTCTCCAATGCGTCCCATGGTGATGTGAGCTGCCATACTCTCTCCTAGATTCCAAGTTGGTGCATCGAAAGAAAACTCAATGGGCTCAGTGACTGGCGTGAATGTCTTTCCAGGAACTTGAACTTGAATCATCCAGCGCTCGCGCTCCTCTTCTGGTAAAGTGACATTGTAGGTCCCGGTGAAGCTTGGTATTCCAATGTTCAGGTACCTAGTGACTTCCTTCAAGTGTTGTGCAAAAGGTGCTTCTTCATCCGGTTGCATGAACTTTATCATTGCGTCCGCCATCCTAAAGAGTACAAAATGGAGAGGAGTCAGAAATGAGAAGAGAGTAGTGATCTAGGGCTTTAGCTTAGTGGTCGTGTCCTACAGTCAGCGTGTGCTCTAATACCATCTTTGTAGCGACCAGACCTCAAACAGTCTGATCTCTGTGCATAAGTGTCATCCCTGGATCGGTAATGATGACACACACAATACTCGAAGGATTTATAACAAAGTAGCAATCACACACTTATTACATCGAATGTCTCAAAAGAGAACTTATTACAATAAATATGGCTTAAGGCCATCTAATACGATAACAACGGAAGTCTTGGAAGATAAAGTGACTCCATCAACTCCAGCGGCATCACTGAGTGAAAGACCACGACCTAAGGCTCCTTACTCGTCGTCTGAAAAGTCTGCAACATGATACGTTGCAGCCCAAAAAACGGGTCAGCACATGGAATATGCTGGCAAAGCAACACAAGAGAGTAATGAACAGAATAATTCTATCACTACATGCATATATGGCTGGTGGAGGCTGTAAGGTTAAATGTTTTGCGAAAAGCCAATTTTTCCCTACTGCAAAGGAATAAATTTTATTTAACTATCATGGTGGTTGTTAAACATTGAGAAGGTTCACCCAACTCAATCCCAATTAAAAGTAATCATTATTAAACCCAATAGAATTATATAAAGAGTGATGAGATCCACATGATAATCCAAGAACCAGATACTCAAGATGTCCATAACGAGGGACACGGTTAACCATGATTAGTTTGTACACTCTGCAGAGGTTTGTGCACTTTTCCCCACAAGACTCGATCTCCTCCGTTGGATTTCTCGCACTACATAATGTTTGAGAAATGGATGACTGAGACACAGTCTTTCCGAAGAAGTCCCCTTAACCGATAGATAGGTCGGTACACCTACAATCCCCTACATCTGCTAGCCCATCATGGAAAGGTTTCCCACAACTTACTCAAATATGCCAGAGCCCATAATGGCATGTGGCTGCACACAGAAGTTTCCAGTATGAATAATCTTATGATCCCTTTGAGCCTGGGTGGCGGTCCATAGGAGAATCACACGGTACCCCGAGATATCCAAAAATACAGGCAATCACTGGGTTCCCCAGGTGCCTCAATCCACCCAGATGTGTATTAAAGTTGCCACCTTAAGTTAACCATTAATTTAACAATCTCACATCTATCATGATACACTCAAACCCAATCCACGTCCACGAGCATAGCATAGCAATATAAGCAACGTAGAAGTAACTCCCAAGATTTTGTAATAAACAGGTGAATAGGTACTACCTCATCTACTACTTCCCAACCCAAAGTTTAATTCAGATCCTAACCATGCAATGTTTGAGGGTTGATCTAATGCAATAAAAACTGGGTAGTAAAGGGGTATGATCAAAGTGTTACTTGCCTTGTTGATGATCCGCGAAACTTAGAGACTCGTAGAAACACGCTTCACACTCCGGGTACTCTCTCACAAACAAACAAGCATCAATAAGCATCAAGCAAAAGCACGGGTAAAACTCAAATAAGAGATCTAACCAGAAAGTTCAACTTAAGAACTCCGGTTTGCAAAAAAATCAAATCAAACGAAGCAACAAAACTCAAACAAAGAAGGACACAAGCTTCGTTTACTAATCTGGACTAAAGTCAAATTTTATAGTAGCAAAAACTTGTTTAAGTTGGTTAAACAGAAGTGGTTTCGAGACGAAACTCTAGGCGCTTGAATCGCCTGATTCCGATAAACGAGCGAAAAGTTAGACTAGAACGAAAATCGGATCAGAAATCGCAATCGAAAATAATCGTGGAAAATCCGAGAAAAAGAAAAACTGACGAATAGGCTAACGAACGAATGTTCGCTGTCTGCGGCTAAACGGTGAAAACCGTTCGTAAAAACAAACGGTTGGACGAACGTCCGCTAAATAACTAAACCGATAAAATAAACCGAACCGAACTAAAAAAACGAAAACTAGGGTTTACGAAATAAAACCGATTGTTTTTTAAAACCGGTGGCTACCTCGAACTCCGGCGGGCGGCGGCGTGGCGGCTCCGACGGCGCGGGGTGGCGGCAGCGGTGTGCGGCGCGGCGGCGGCGTGCGGCGTGGCTTAGGTTTAGGGTTTGGGTGGCGGGGCTAGTGGGCCACGGGGGTGTGGCTTATAAAGGGGGCCGGCCCAAAGAGTCCTGGCCGGAAACGGTCCTAAGTCGGTTTGACTTTTTAAAAAAAAATAATTTCGACGTGCAGAAAAAGAAAGGAAATAAATACTAAACAGACTCCAAAAATCCCGAAATAAAATTTTTCCGTCCTCTAAAAATAGGCCGGACAAGGTGAACATTTATTTGGGCCTAAAATGCAATTTTGAAAAACGCATATTTTTCCTAATTCAAATAAAATAGCGACAAAACTCCGAATAAAACTCTTATTTGATTTTAATATTAAATCTCTGATAATTCTTTATTTTGAGGAAGTCATTTTATCCTCTCTCTTTTATTTTTAATAAAAGAAATATTTCAGAGAAAAAAATAATTAAAATCAAACGATCCTCTTTTCAAACTTCGAGAAGAACTCAAATATGAAAACAACAAAATCCCCAACTTTCTCCGTGGGTCCTTGAGTTGTGTAGAATTTTTAGGATCAACCAAAATGCAATAAAATATGATATGCAATGATGATCTAATGCATAACATTCCAAATTGAAAAATTTGGGATGTTACACTTTGTTATTTGGTTGCAGCGTTGCTTGAGAGAGACCATCTACATCCTACGCCTCCTACGGATTGATAAACCTTAGGTCATCCACTTGAGGGAAATTTGCTACTGTCCTACAAACCTCTACACTTGGAGGCCTAGCAACGTCTACAAGAAGAAGGTTATGTAGTAGACATCAGATCCCATCTGGGACCTTTTCTGGCGATCTGCCGGAGGGGGATTTGATCACGGAGGGCTTCTACATCAACACCATAGCCTCTTCGATGATGTGTGAGTAGTTTAGCACAGACCTTCGGGTCCATAGTTATTAGCTATATGGCTTCTTCTCTCTCTTTGGATCTCAATACAAAGTTCTCCTCGATGTTCTTGGAGATCTATTCGATGTAATACTTTTTGCAGTGTGTTTGCCGAGATCTGATGAATTGTGGATTTATGATCAAGTTTAACTATGAATAATATTTGGTTCTTCTCTGAATTCTTATATGCATGATTTGATATCTTTGCAAGTCTCTTCGAATTATCAGTTTAGTTTGCCCTACTAGATTGATCTTTCGTGCAATGGGAGAAGTGCTTAGCTTTGGCTTCAATCTTGCGATGTCCTTTCCTAGTGACAGTAGGGCAGCAAGGCACGTATTGTATTGTTGCCATCGAGGATAAGAAGATGGGGTTTATATCATATTGCTTGAGTTTATCCCTCTACATCATGTCATCTTGCTTAAAGCGTTACTCTGTTCTTATGAGCTTAATACTCTAGATGCATGCTGGATAGCAGTCAATTTGTGGGGTAATAGTAGTAGATGCAGAATCATTTCGGTCTACTTAACACGGACGTGATGCCTATATTCATAATCATTGCCTAGATATTCTTATAACTATAAGCTCTTCTATCAATTGCTCGGCAGTAATTTGTTCACCCACCGTAATACATGCTATCATGAGAGAAGCCACTAGTGAAACCTATGCCCCCCAGGGTCTCTTTCTTATTATATTGCATCTCTTTTTATTTTCATCGCATCTTGTTTACTATTTTGCAATCTTTACTTTCCAATCTATACAACAAAATACCAAAAATATTTATCTTGCTATCTTTACCAGATCTCACTTTCGCAAGTGACCATGAAGGATTGGCAACCCCTTTATCGCGTTGGTTGCGAGATTCTTGACTTGCGTGTTATCTCCTACTGGATTGATACCTTGGTTCTCAAAAACTGAGGGAAATACTTACGCTACTCTGCTGCATCACCCTTTCATCTTCAAGGGAAAACCAACGCATGCTCAAGAGGTAGCAAGAAGGATTTCTGGCGCCGTTGCCGGGGAGATCTACGCTCAAGTCAAGACATACCAAGTACCCATCATAAACTCTTCTCCCTCGCATTACATTATTTGCCATTCGCCTCTCGTTTACCTCTCCCCCACTTCACCTTTGATGTTTTATTCGCCCCTTTTTCGTTCGCCTTCTTCTGCTTGCCTCTTGTGTGTTCGTTCTTAGTGCGGCTTGTTGCCATCATGTCTGAACCTAGGGAGGTTATATTTGAAAAGGATAGTAGTAACGATGGGGGAAATGTTGATTCTTTTGATTATCCTCATGAAGAACCTACTATTTTACACACTAAAAAGTTTCGGATTGGTAGTGGTGATATTATTGGAAAAGGAGTTATTCAAGATTTCTTTCCTTGCGCCGGTGCTTTGCCCACTTTGGGTGGGTCTATTCTTCATAAAACTAGTAGTCTTGCGGATGCTATATCTTTGCTCGTGGTTGAACTTGAAAAACAATTTATCCACATGCATCCTTGCATATAAAGGATTTTTCTAGAATTTTCCAATATTGAGCATTCTTCTGTTAAGCGAGCAGCTACCATCTTTTTAGCTCATGAGTTCAGGTTTATAATAAAAGAGGCCAACGAAATTTTTGTGCATTATAGGGTGGATGTCGGCCGTCCTCCCATAGAAGCAATCTTTTTTTATCAAGAAGACATAATGCGTTTACGATCTTTAGATCATGTTGCTTATAATGAAAATCTTAGAAAAAAGGTTCTAACTGATGTTCTAGTTGACAGGATTTCTGAACTTAATGATAATTTTGCTATCCAGAATAATGGGTTAGCTTTTTCCCTTGAACAAAGGCTCATGAATTTTTGCCAAAAGAATGCTTATAATGATGAATTGGTTGTGCAATATGAGGGGCCAAAGGAGGAACCAATACCTCCCGAGCTTGATCTTGGGGTCTTTTGTCCCATTAAATTTAGCCCTTTTGATTACTTTTGCTTTCCACAAAGAAAACTTGCTGCTGAACGTAGGGAGTATGAGACGAGTTTTCGCGATTTGCCTTATCATTATCATGGCAATACCTAGATCTATTCTTGCTTTTATGCCTAGCTAGCGGCGTTAAACGATAGCGCTTGATGGGAGGCAACCCAATTTTATTTTTTGTTCTTTACTTTTTGTTCCTGTTTAGTAATAAATAATTTATCTAGCCTCTGTTATGATTGTGTTTTTATGTTTTAATTAGTGTTTGTGCCAAGTAAAGCCTTTAGGATCTTCTTGGGTGATTGTTGTTTGATCTTGCTGAAAAAACAGAAAGTATGCGCTCACGAAAGTAATTTTAGTTTTTTACGAAAGAGCGATAAAATACCAATTCCAACTGCAGTAGATCAATATGAAAATTATTTAGGTCGTCCTAATTTCTCAGAATTTTTGGAGTTGCAGAAGTATTCAAAACCTCCAGATTGTTACGGACTGTTCTGTTTTGACAGATTCTGTTTTTCGTGTGTTGTTTGCTTATTTTGATGAATCTATGGCTAGTATCGGGGGGGGGGGGTATGAACCATAGAGAAGTCATAATACAGTAGGTTTAACACTAACATAAATAAAGAATGAGTTAATTACAGTACATTAAAGTGGTGGTTTGCTTTCTTATACTAATGGAGCTTAGGAGATTTTCTGTTAAGTTTTGTGTTGTGAAGTTTTCAAGTTTTGGGGTAAAGATTTGATGGATTTTGGAACAAGGAGTGGCAAGAGCCTAAGCTTGGGGATGCCCAAGGCACCCCAAGGTAAAATTCAAGGCCAACCAAAAGCCTAAGCTTGGGGATGCCCCAGAAGGCATCCCCTCTTTCGTTTTCGTCTATCGGTAACTTTACTTGAAGCTATATTTTTATTCACCACATGATATGTGTTTTGCTTGGAGCATCTTGTATGATTTGAGTCTTTGCTTTTTAGTTTACCACAATCATCATTTCTATACACACCTTTTGGGAGAGACACAAATGAATCGGAATTTATTAGAATACTCTATGTGCTTCACTTATATCTTTTGAGCTAGATAATTTTGCTCTAGTGCTTCACTTGTATCTTTTTAGAGCACGGTGATGGTTTTATTTTATAGAAATTATTGATCACTCATGCTTCACTTATATTATTTTGAGAGTCTTTTAGAACAGCATGGTAATTTGCTTTGGTTATAAAATTAGTCCTAATATGATCGGCATCCAAGATGGGTATAATAAAAACTTTCATATAGAGTGCATTATGAGAAGTTTGATACTTGATAATTGTTTTGATATATAAAGATGGTGACATTAGAGTCATGCTAGTTGATTAATTGTGAAATTGAGAAATACTTGTGTTGAGGTTTGCAAGTCCCGTAGCATGCATGTATGGTAACCATTGTGTGACAAATTTGAAGCATGAGGTGTTCTTTGATTGCCTTTCTTATGAGTGGCGGTCGGGGACGAGCGATGGTCTTTTCCTAGCAATCTATCCTCCTAGGAGCATGCGCGTAGTGCTTGGTTTTGATGACTTGTAGATTTTTGCAATAAGTATGTGAGTTCTTTATGACTAATGTTGAGTCCATGGATTATACAAACTCTCACCCTTCCACCATTGCTAGCCTCTCTTGTGCCGCACAACTTTCACCGGTACCATAAACCCATCATTTACCTTCCTCAAAATAGCCACCATACCTACCTATTATGGCATTTCCACAGCCATTCCGAGATATACTTTCCACCGTTCCGTTTATTATGACACGCTTTATCATAGTCATATTGCTTGCATGATCATGTAGTTGACATCATATTTGTGGCATGGCCACCATTCATAATTTTTTATACATGTCACTCTTGATTCATTGCACATCCCGGTACACCGCCGGAGGCATTCACATAGAGTCATATTTTGTTCTAAGTATCGAGTTGTAAGTAAATAAAAGTGTGATGATCTTCATTATTAGAGCGATACCATCCATGGATGCTTCCACATTCCTACTGATTTGAGTGAGCAGGCACTTCTAAATCATGTGCATGAATGTGGCACCAACATTCTTAAGACCAAAGGGCATGCTGACATAACAAAAACACCGAAATGGGGTGATGAAGGCTGTTTTTATATCATCGGGTCTGTACAGTTGATGTCTACTACACAAACTTCGTGTAGACGTTGTTGGGCCTCCAAGTGCAAAGGTTTTAGGACAGTAGCAAATTTCCCTCAAGTGGATGACCTAAGGTTTATCAATCCGAGGGAGGCATAGGATGAAGATGGTCTCTCTCAAACAACCCTGCAACCAAATAGCAAAGAGTCTCTTGTGTCCCCAACACACCCAATACAATGGTAAATTGTATAGGTGCACTAGTTCGGCGAAGAGATGGTGATACAAGTGCAATATGGATGGTAGATATAGGTTTTTGTAATCTGAAAATATAAAAACAGCAAGGTAACTAATGATAAAAGTGAGCACAAACGGTATTGCAATGCTTCAAAACAAGGCCTAGGGTTCGTACTTTCAGTAGTGCAATGTCTCTCAACAATACTAACATAATTGGATCATATAACAATCCCTCAACATGCAACAAAGAGTCACTCCAAATTCACTAATAGCGGAGAACAAACGAACAGATTATTGTAGGGTACGAAACCACCTCAAAGTTATTCTTTCCGATCAATCCATTGGGCTATGCCTATAAGTGCCACAAACAGCCCTAGAGTTCGTAGTAAAATAACACCTTAAGACACAAATCAACCAAAACCCTAATGCCACCTAGATTCTCCAATGTCACCTCAAGTATCCACGGGTATGATTATACGATATGCATCAAACAATCTCAGATTCATCTATTCAACCAACACAAAGAACTTCAAAGAGTGCCCCAAAGATTCTACCGGAGAGTCAAGACGAAAACGTGTGCCAACCCCTATGCATAAGTTCACAAGGTAACAAAACTCGCAAGTTGATCACCAAAACATACATCAAGTGGATCACGTGAATATCCCATTGTCATCACAGATAAGCACATACAAGACATACATCAAGTGTTCTCAAATCCTTAAAGACTCAATCTGATAGGATAACTTCAAAGGGAAAACTCAATCCATTACAAGAGATGGAGGGGAAGAAACATCATAAGATCCAACTATAATAGCAAAGCTCGTGGTACATCAAGATCGTGTGTCGGGACCCTGATTCCAAGTCACATCGATCTAGCCGGTAACACCTCATATCACTTTGCGGCCTCACGCACGGTATTCCCATAGGTGTCGCCTTACCCTGGCCCGGGACCGTTTGCGCCTTTTGGCTCACGTATATGATTGTGTCGCTAGCATCCATATGACAGAGAACCCGGGCCGACATGGCTAGTCGTGAACCCAAAGCGGCACTAACCTATGGGGACAGGCATACATGATTCACATCGAGCATGTCGGTCAACAGCGTGTGAATCCGGGCTGTAGCACTGGGCTAACAGGACTCCGGGGAACCCGGGCTGTAGCAGGCTAGGCAGGACTCCGGATGTCACCGTGTGACACTTCCCCGAAGGGACAAACACAGGAACGAAGTGAAACACATGCCGGCCAGTCAAGTGTCCTGAGCAGTAGTGCTGGGCTAGTAGGACTCTGGTGAACCGGGCTGTAGCGGACTACTATGGCTCAAGGAAGCACTAGACTACATTTCCCCATAAGAGAGGCTGCCAAGGATAAACAACTAGATTGTCGGATCCCACACATAGCAATACACATCACACGTACGCATAACATGCAAGTATGTGCTGTACAACATGGCATCACAACATAACGCAACTCATATAGATAAAGGCCCAGAAGAGCCACATAGCATTAAATACAAACAGGGGTCACATGACCCATCATTCAGAGCATACAAGCAACGTAAGCATTACATGTCTGAGTACAGACAACTACAAAAGAAAAAGGCTAAGAAGCCTGACTATCTACAAGTCCCTCCCAAGGGTACAAGATCGTAGCTGAGGTAACAAGCTACTCGTCGAAGTCCAAGCGGTACTACTAGTGAGACAGATGTCTCACCTACAAAACATAAATAAAGCAAACGTGAGTACAAAGGTACTCAACAAGACTTACATCAGATCCTATCATACATGCATTTGTATCAAGAAGGTAATGTGGGGTTTAGTTGCAGCAAGCCAGCTTTGACTCAGTGGCTATCATGTTCTACGACAATGAGAAACTTCTTTGAGATGAGGCAGCGCACACGAGTCCACTAATCACCACATCAATACACTACCATGGATTCATCCTTGTCTCCTTACGAGAAGGCCATCCATAGCACTCACACTTGTCTTGAGCATTTTAGAGTATCCACTTAAAGTTGTCTATGTACCACGTAAGCATCCAAGAAGTCCATAACCGAGGACACGGCTATTCGAATAGATCATGATAACCCTGCAGGGGTGTACTTCTTCACACACACTCTCACCACTTATCACCATGTACACGTCATGTACCTCGGCAACCTTCAAACGGAAGCCTGGCGAGGGTTTCGGCCACGACCTGACTAACCACACAAGTCTCTCATCCAGGTTTATCGCCTATTCGGGTTCCATCCGCAAGGAGATCCGGCCGGGGTGTCGCTCACGGCCCCAAACGATGTGAGCAGGGTTCCCAAGTCCACCATCCGGGTGCCACTTGGTACACCATGCCACTGTGCCTAGTCTGCCCCAAGCCCACCTGGTCGGGTGCCACTTGGTAGACTACTAACACTACCTACAAACACCAGAAACTAGTTGCGACTCCTGGACAGAAATCAAGTTGGTTAATAAGTTGAGAGGGGTCGAGTTACCGGAACCCAATGTGTGGTAGTATCGAGTCATTGGACAACATACATAGAACTCAGTGCTTAAGGACGGCTCTAGTGAGACAACGCACCATGTACTCCTACATGGCCTCTCACTGCTACCTTTACCAAATCGTGTTCACACGCTTAACTCTCAGCACCAGAACATATCGTACCACTCCAATTCATTCCCGATGAATCAGACCTGACACAACTCTAAGCAATAGCAGGCATGGCATGGAAAGAACATAACATGGCTCAATCAACTCCTACACATGCTAGTGGGTTTTAACTATTTACTGTGGCAATGACAGGTCATGCAGAGGAATGGGTTCAACTACCGCAGCATAAAGTAGCAGTTGAATCGTTGTTGTCCTAATGCAGTAAATGAGAGCAGGAGCGAGAGAGTAGGATTGTATCGGAATGAACAAGGGGGTTTGCTTGCCTGGTAGATCAATAGGGGGCACTGCTCCTCTGACATGTACTCTGGATCGGTCTCCGGAGCAGGACCTATCAAGAAGGAACGGTGTTAGAATCAAAACACATGCATATGCAACAATATGATGCATGAACATGACATGAATATGTGATGCTATTTGAGTTAATGCATCTAGCATTTATTTGGTTGAAGTCCATTTGAACCAAGGGTTCAAATACAACTCCAAAATAAGCTCTTAAATATGCCATAAGTGTGTTTTCATATATACAGCATGTATAGATGGTTTGTCATGCATGAAAATGGTACAGATGGATAGATTGAATTTTTTTGATAATTTTTCATATATAAATTATTTCAATCTAAGCTACGGTTGAATTTCTATGAATTTTTGAAGTTTTGAACATTTTTTGGAATTTATGAATTATTTTAAATCCAGAAACTCAATTACTGCATCAGCACTGCGTCATGCCTGCGTCAGTAGGTCAACAACGCTGACCAGGTCAAACCTAACGTGTGGGGTCAACACGTCAGTGTCACAGTGTTAAACGGAGGTTTTTTTCTAATCTAATTTAGATTAGTGGCGCTGGGGCCCACTGTCAGTGTCACCGGTTAGACTAACCACGGGGTTAGTGGCTAATCTAATCTGCCACGTCAACTAACTGGTGATTAGCCGCCGGTGCTAATCAGAACGCGGTGGCGCTCCTCGTCCGGCCATCTCCAGCGATGAGAGCTCGCGTGGCTGGGCTCTACGGACGCGTCGTGGCGAGGCACGTCGTTTGGTAGCAGCGGGAGGTGCTGGGGTGGTCGGAATCAACAACGGCGGCAAGCGAGGCGGCAGCCAGAGCTCGGGTGGGTGCGGGGTTAGCGCTGCGGCTTGCAAACGAGCTGGCTGTCGCGCTAGCGTTGCTGCACGGGTTGTTGCGAGTGCAACAGACGCACGCGCGGGGCCATTTGGTCACCGGGGCTTCGCCGGTGACGAGCCCGAGCGACGACGGCTATGGTAAGCAAGGGGGCGACGGCTACGGCGACCAAACGGGGGCAGGGTTAGTGGGGAAATGACCGAGGTCTCACCGCGGTCACGGAGAGCTTCTCGGCGAGCTCGGGGAGGCTCGGACGGCGACGGATTTGACGGCGGCGATGCACGGCCGTGCACGGAGACGACAGGTCGATGGCGAGGCGACAGGGCGTCCGACGATGCTCGCGTTGAGGGGAGCTTCAAGGCGTCGAGGCGGACGTAGGGGGCATCACGGGGAGGCGAGGCGTGCCCGGTGGCTGCGGTGGTGCTCGGCGGCGCGCTGCGCTCCGCTCGGGTGTGAGGTGGAGGGGGACCAGAGAAGGGGGGGAAGCACGGGGGAGAGTGAGAGAGGTTCGGGGGAGTGCGTGGCGTCGTCGGGTGCCTCCAGCGGCGAGCGGGGAAGCAGGAGGTGGCCGGCGTGTGCTCACGCGCGGCGAGCGCGTGCCCCTGTCCTCCTGGCGCGAGGAAGGGGACGACTGGCAGTGCCAGTCGGCTGGGCCGGCCTGCTGGGCCGCTGGGCCAGGCCGGCTGCACAGTGCCAGGCCGCAGGTAAGCACAAGTAGGCTTTCTCCACTTTTGTTTTCTTTTCTATTTTTCTGACATTTGTTCTGACTTAGTAATAAAACTAAACCATTTTATTTAATTCTGTCAAATTTGGTAGGGACCTAAGGGATTAATCGAAAGCCCCTCACCAAAATTCAGAATTTTTGGACATATATTATATGTATGGCAAATATATATCCAAAGCAAATAAATACTGGATTAATTCCAAATGCCCAAGATAAATACTTATGAGCTCATAAAAATATTGATTTGATTTTTATCTCTGTCCAATATTTTCAGAGAGCAACATGAGCATTTTCTTGGACCCTTTTGGAGCAATTTTTACTTCGGTCATTTTCAGAAATGATTCTGAGGGTTTCACAAATCCCCATTTCAAATTTTAATGGAATTTAAACATGATGCAAACATGAAGGGCTAGCCTAGGTCATACCAGAAATGGGATGTGACATCGTGCCAAATTGAGAACACGAGAGAGAGAGAGAGAGAGAGAGAGATCAAACACATAGCTACTGGTACATACCTTGAGCTCCGAGGGTGAACTACTCCATCCTCGTCATGGAGAGTGCCGGGATGATGAAGATGGCCATCGGTGATGGATCCCCCTCCGGCAGGGTGCCGAAACATGGCCCCGGATGTTTTTTGGTGGCTACAGAGGCTTGCGGCGGCGGAACTCCTGATCTAGGTTTCTTTTCGGGGTTTTTTGTATTTATAGGAATTTTTGGCGTCGATATCACGTCAGGTTGGTCTCCGAGTCGTCCACGAGGCAGGGGGCGCGCCTAGGGGGTAGGGCGGGCCCTCCACCCTTGTGGATGGCTCGGGACTCTTCTGGCCCAACTATTTTACTCCGGGGGGCTTCTTTTGGTCTATAAACAATCATCAAAAATTGGCACGTCAATTGGACTTCGTTTGATATTCCTTTTCCATAAACTCAAAAACAAGGAAAAATAGAAACTGGCACTGGTATCTAGGTTAATAGGTTAGTCCCAAAAATAATATAAAATAGCATATAAATGCATATAAAACATCCAAGATGGATAATATAATAGCATGGAACAATTAAAAATTATAGATACGTTGGAGACGTAGCAAGCATCCCCAAGCTTAATTCCTGCTCGTCCTCGAGTAGGTAAATGATAAAAACAAATTTTTTGATGTGGAATGCTACCTAACATATTTATCCATGTAATTCTCTTTATTGTGGCAAGAATATTCAGATCCATAAGATTCAAAACAAAAGTTTAATATTGTCATAAAAATAATAATACTTCAAGCATACTAACAAGGCAATTATGTCTTCTCAAAATAAAATGGCCAAAGAAAGCTTATCCCTACAAAATCATATAGTCTGGCTATGCTCCATCTTCATCACACAAAATATTCAAATCATGCACAACCCCGATGACAAGTCAAGCCATTGTTTCATACTTTTGATGTTCTCAAGCTTTTTCAACTTTCACGCAATACATGAGCATGAGCCATGGACATAGCACTATAGGTGGAATAGACGGTGGTTGTGGAGAAGACAAAAGGAAGGAGATAGTCTCACATCAACTAGGTGTATCAATGGGCTATGGAAATGCCCATCAATAGATATCAATGTGAGTGAGTAGGGATTGCCATGCAGCGGATGCACTAGAGCTATAAGTGTATGAAAGCTCAAAAGGAAACTAAGTGGGTGTGCATCCAACTTGCTTGCTCACGAAGACCTAGGGCACTTTGAGGAAGCCCATCATTGGAATATACAAGCCAATTTCTATAATGAAAATTTTCCACTCGTATATGAAAGTGACAACATAGGAGACTCTCTATCATGAAGATCATGGTGCTGCTTTGAAGCACAAGTGTGTTAAAAGGATAGTAGCATTGCCCCTTCTCTCTTTTTCTCTCATTTTTTGTTTTTTTGTTTTTTGTCCTTCTCTTTCTTTCTTTGGCCTTTCTTTTTTTATTTCCTCACATGGGACAATGCTCTAATAATGATGATCATCACACTTTTATTTACTTACAACTCAAGAATTACAACTCGACACTTAGAATAAAATATGACTCTATATGAATGCCTCTGGCGGTGTACCGGGATGTGAAATGAATCAAGAGTGACATGTATGAAAGAATTATGAATGGTGGCTTTGCCACAAATACGATATCAACTACATGATCATGCAAAGCAATATGACAATGATGAATCGTGTAATAATAAATGGAACGGTGGAAAGTTGTATGGCAATATTTCTCAGAATGGCTATGAAAATGCCATAATAGGTAGGTATGGTGGCTGTTTTGGGGAAGGTAATGGTGGCTGTATGGTACAGGTGAAAGTTGCGCGGCACAAGAGAGGCTAGCAATGGTGGAAGGATGAGAGTGTGTATAATCCATGGACTCAACATTAGTCATAAAGAACTCACATACTTATTGCAGAAGTCTATTAGCTATCGAAACAAAGAACTACGCGCATGCTCCTAGGAGGATAAATTGGTAGGAAAAGACCATCGCTCATGCCCGGCCGCCACTCATAAGGAAGACATTCAAAAAATATCCTATGCTCCAACTTCGTTACATAACAGTTCACCATACGTGCATGCTACGGGACTCACGAACCTTAACACAAGCATTTATCAAATTCACAACTAATCACTAGCATGACTCTAATATCACCATCTTCATATCTCAAAACAATCATAAGGAATCAAACTTCTCATAGTATTCAATGCACTTTATATGAGAGTTTTTATTATATCCCTCTTGGATGCCCATCATATTAGGACTAAATTCATAACCAAAGCAAACTACCATGGTGTCTAGAGACTCTCAAAATGATATAAGTGAATCATGAGAGTCCAACAATTTCTTCAAAATAAAACTACCGCCATGCTCTAAAAAGATATAAGTGAAGCACTAGAGCAAACGACAAACTACTCCAAAAGATGTAAGCGAAGCACAATGATTAGTTGAATAATTATGAAACTATGTGAAGACTCCTTCTCATAAATAAAATTTCAGATATTAAGTACTTTATTCAAACAGCAAGCAAAACAAAATAAAATGACATTCTAAGGATAACACATATCATGTGAAGAAGCAAAAACTTAGGCTCAACCAAAACTGGCCGATAGTTGTTAAAGAAGAATGGTGGGATGCCTACCGGGGCATCCCCAAGCTT